>NW_024810793.1:0-2864 GCF_019175285.1 Sceloporus undulatus | reverse complement strand
GGGGTGGGGTGGGGGTGAAAGGGTGTATTTGGAAGTTAAGGGACCCCCACTTCCACCCCCACTTCTCTGATTCCCTCCCACCACCGAGCCCCATCTAGCCCCATTTCTGCTTTTGCAAAATTCAAGAGTTTTCTCTATCTCTTTGGACTCTTTGCTGGCACGGACAAGGAAGGGATCGTGTGTATGGCTGCTCACGTGCACAGAGTGAGTTGAAATGGGGGTGAACTGGGAAGTTAAGGGACTCTACTCCGACCCCAGCTGTCCGACTCCCCCCCACAAGACCCCCACCTCTGTTTTCCAAAATAGGGGAGGTTTCCCCATCTCTTTGGACTTTGCTGCCATTCCTGGCTCCAGAGAGCCAGGTGCAAGGAGAGGGCTGTGTGTATCTGCGTTCACGTGTACAGGGTGCGTGGGGTATTAAGGGACGAAGGGACCCAACCCCACCTGTCTCCCACTATCCCCACTTTCTAAAACTGAGAAGGTTTCTTTTTGGAGCCACTTTGCAGCCATTCCTTTTGCTCCAGACAGGAAAGCCAGGGACAAGGAGGAGGTTGGTTGTGTGTATGGGCTTTCATGTGTACAAGGTGGGGTGGGGTCGGGGTGAAGGGACCCCCCAAATGTCCTAGCCCCCCCCCCCCCCCACACACCATCCTTTGCTTTCCAAAATTGAGGAGGTTTTGAGGTCTTGGGAGCCACTTTGCTCCCTTTCCTTGCAAAAGGGACTCCATTCAGCTCAATGGACCTGGAGAGGAGTTTGGTAGCCAACTACACAACCTTTCACAATTTGAGATATACACAACCTTTTGCAGGGTTGTGTTGACTTTCAAAGGTACTTGAGGCCTTCTTGCCACTTTCAGAAATATCATCATCATCAATATTATTACTATTTGAGTTTTGAAAGGAAAAATTGGACCATTTTTCAACCTAGAGAGAAACACACAGAAGACCCAAAGTGAGACCCAAATTCTATCCACACTGCAGAAATAAAGCAGTTCAACCCCACTTTTAAGTGCTATGGCTCATTGCTATGTAATCCTGGGATTGGTCGTTTATTCTTTCACCGAACTACAAATCCTAGAGTTGCATAGCATTGAATTAGGGCAGTTCAAGTGGTGTCAAACCGCTTTATTTCTTCAGTGTGGATACACATCCCCAGACTACACAACCTTCCTCCGGTTGTTTCTCCTCTCCATCCTGGTTTGGATCTGTCCCTTGTTCCGAATTCAGCCACTCTTTTCCTGCACCTGCACTGCAGAAATAATCCGGTTTGACATCGCTTTAACCTCCCTGGCTGCATGCAATGCAATTCTTCTGAGGATTTATAGTTTGGAGGAAGATTTAGCTTTCTCTGTCGAAGAGCACACAAATCCCGGACGATATGGGGCCACTGCAGTTAAAGCGGTGTCAAACCGGATTACTTCTGCAGCCCACAAATTAGATGCAAACCATAGCTATGTTTTCTGATTGTTTCGGATTTCTCCGCTCCAACACAAAAATAGTTCCAAAAACAGTTTCCAAAAAACGGCTTTTGGAGGGTCTTCCTATGTCTTGTTGACCATTTGTTTTGTTGACCGTTTCGTTGGAAACGCGTTAAGGACGTTTTAATCCCCGCTCCTCCTAAATTAAAAAATCTGGAGGGTTTATTCCCTCTTTTCTTTCATCCCCTTCTATTCTTCTGTTGGAAAACGGTCCCAAACGCTTCCTAATCCGTGGCTTTTCCTTTTCATCTGTTCCGTTTCTCCTCCTTCCGTACATTTTGCGTTGGAAGGAAACGGGAACAAGTTTGGCAAGGCGTTTTTAATTAATCCCAAATTATATTCGACTTCAGATTTATTGCTTGTGTTTGGGGCCAGATTTTGGTGTTAGGTGAGGTTTACTCTCAGGTAAGTCTGCAGAGAAATGCATTGGAGGGAAAGTGCAATTCTTACTCAGGAGTAAAACGCCTTCGACCCCAACTTGCGTTGCATTTACTCTGGAGCAAACTTGCATCGGATTCGGCTTCTTGTAATGGTTGTTGGCTCAATCCTAATTGCATTTACTCAAGAGTAAACCCCAGCTGAATGCCGCGGCTGCAATCTGGACTGCAGAAATAATCCAGTCTGACGCCGCTTTGATTGCCAAGGTTTAGTGCTAGGGAATAATCCTGGGATTTATAGTTTGTTTTTGCACCAGAACAGAGCTCCAAGTGAAGCTCAAATGGTGTCGATTCGGATCATTTCTGCAGTGCGGATGAAGCCAAGGAAACCAGGGTTGCATCTACGCTGCAGATTTAATGCGGCTCGATACCGCTTTAAACTGTGTTCAGTGCTAAGGAATTCTGGGATTTATAGTTGTGGCACAAGTCTGCAGCCCAAAAAACTGGGTTTAGAAAGGCGTCACTTTGTAACCCAAAAGGATTAAAATCCGGGATGAAACCCGTCTCCATCTCTCCATCCCATGCTTTCTCCTTCTTTTCTTCTTTCCCTTTCTTTCCCGTTCATGTGAAAGAGGGATTTCTTGGGGCCAAGAGACTTTGGAGGACCTTTTATGTGTTTTGTTTTATTTATTTTACTTTTTAATTGTATTTTTTCCATTTTGGCAAAAACTAAACGGTTTAAAAAGAGATTAAACGGGGCTTTCCCCTCTTTTCCAAGGAAGAACTAACTGTACATGTCTTTGTGAATAGGAATGCCTCCCCATCCGAGGGAATGCACTTTCTCCGCAAACCAACCCACCCCTCCCTCTCTTTGTGGACCCTTTCAGTTAAAGGGGAAGGGGAGGAAATAAATAGCCCCCGGAAGAAAAGAAGGTGGTTATTGTTAATTATGAGGATTTGCTTCGGAAACAGTTCCTCCGGGAAAAGGTTGTTCAGAAATGGAGGGAAC
>NW_024810792.1:0-2864 GCF_019175285.1 Sceloporus undulatus | reverse complement strand
AAAAGATATAAAGGAATCTGGTAGCACTTTTAGACAAAATTAGAAAAATAAATTTCTAGCATAAACCTTTGTTGACTCCAGTCCATTGGAGCCCATGAAATCTTATGCTAGTTACCTCTTTTGCTTGGTTAATCTCAATGGCTTTACAGGATTTCATTATATCTTTTCATTTAATGGGAAGTTATGTATGCCATACCCTAACTTGGCTATTGTAACATGCTCGGTCTGGAACTGTCATTTAAAAAAATCAGGAACTTCAATTGATGTGATGTGACACTGTTTGGTTATCAATAAGAGAAACCAAATGAAACATATTATTCTCATGTTGTGTATTTGGTACACATTGCTTCTTTTGAGGTTCAGAAGTGGGATCATGACATCAGAAGGTCCCCAGGTTCTCCCACATTTACTTTCTAATGCATCCTCATCAGCATTTGTGGCCCTAATCTGAGTTTAACAGGTTATCTTCTAGGATACCCAGGTAAGATGATCCCAGAAACCTTCCTCAATAGGCAATTATTATTGTTGCTATTGTTATTTTAATTTGATGAACTCTCTGGAGATTGAGGTCTAAAAGCACTGGACTGAAAATGCCCTATTTATTAAAGGATACCTGTTGAATTTTGTTCCCAAGATGTAGTGAAAATGTACAACACAACTGATGGCATTTTGGTAGACTACACCCCAAATGTTAAGAGCTTACTTTTGGGGGTGGGGGATGATTAAGTATAGTTCAGTAAGATTCCAAATAACTGCTCTTAATGTTACAAACCAATGTTAAAGTCACTTCCTCTCTATTATTATTGTAATTCATAAAACCAACAAGCAGCAAAATGTATTATAACAACAAAGGCTCCTGGAACGACAGTTGGCTCTTTAAAGAATGTAACCGTATTGTGACCCTCTATGTTATTAAAATTCCACTTATTAATCCTGTCTCATTGTCCCTTTGTTTTCATAACATTTTCATCAAGGATTAGGGAGATATTGTCAGGCTGGAAAAAGCTTACATTTTCGGCTGTGATTTAGAACAGCTGCCATTCTTGTTTGGATAACCCTTCCTCCATATTCTTAACTTCACCCCTTGGTGCCTTGCAGCAAACTCAATGAATACACCTTCACACTACAAGCTCTCCTTTGTCGATTAGCAGCAGGAAATTAATTTAAAAAATCCACTCCCAAGAGCTGTTTATTTTATTTTATTGGGTTTATTTTTTTTACAAACAGAATGCAGTCAACACAAGTACAGCTCCAAACTGATCTGCCCCCCTCCACTAATTTTAGTAATTACCTTGCTGCCTTTGAGAGGACAGACATAAAGATGGTTGCAGAGGGGGAAATCACAATTCTTAATAGCTCTTCACTTTTTCTGCTTGTTTTAGTAAAATGTGCAAGTAAGAAAATATTCTTCATTTGTACATGTAAAAGCATTAACAAATGGGTTTTTACATTCTGCTGTGGTTCGTCTTACCATACTTGCTGGGAAAATCCACACTGACACAAGCTATTATATAGAATTTTGAGTGCTGTTCAATATTTTCACCCTTGCATCTCAGATTTTTAGCTTTAAAGTGCCTTCTATACAAAGACAATGATGGGTGTTTGAAGGGCTGAAATTGCAGTTTTCCTTCTTTGAAATGGAAAGGCTTAGCATGCAAAAGAAACGGAAAAAAGGAGATGGCGAAAGGAACTGCTTTTAAGATAACAATTAAAAGGATTTTTAAGACAGGTTAAGAGAAATGTCACTGAACACTAACTCACATCACATATATAAAATAGCTGACTCGTGCAAATCTAAACAAAGAGAGACTTGCTGGTGCTAATTCTTATTAAGATATTGCTGCTGTAGTTCTATCAGACCCAGGAGAACATGGGACTTGGAAAATCCTCATACTTCATCCTGCTTGTGTTAATTATCACCACATCCATAGCAGGCAGTTCCACAGAGAGGTACATCTTCTACTTTGCTTATTGCTGAATATAATTACAAAATTTACACACTGATGTTATTTTCTTGGATTAGTACAGATAAATTAGGAAAGATTCATCCTAAAGAGGTTAAACAAAGGAAAAATGTATGCTATATTTTTAAAAGCTGCTTATTTGCAGGTCACATTCTTCATCAACAGGGTTCTGTCTTTGTGCAGAAAATATATCAGGAACATCCAAGAGCTCTTACGGTAATTCATGAGTTCATATTTTATACTCCTTCTCCTGATGACAAGGTTCCTTGTTTCTCTTCATGCCTTAAAATATAGTGAGTGAATACTGTTCATGTTCTTACTGCTAAAAAAAGTACTATTGATGAAGAAGAGATTTTGTAATAGGGCAGGTTATGTGAAAAAGCAACAGCAATAGCAAATAGCTTATCAGTAAACTACCACTCCCTAACCAGTTTACAATGTGTAAGCCAATTGCCGCCAAAAAGCTGGGTACTCATTTTACCAACCTACGAAAAAAATGGAAGGCTGAGTGGACCTTGGATCCCTCATCTAAGATCAAATTTACAACACTGTGGCTAGAGTGCCAGAATTTTTATATATATATATATATATATATATATATATATATATATATATATATATATATCCTGCTTTTCAGCCAAAAGGCTATTAGAGTGGCTTACAAATTGTTAATTAGACATTTGCCTGCCCTCACTCTTACAATCTAAGAAGACAAGAGACAAAAGGAGAAGGGAATGGCATCATTCCATCAAGGTGCAGGTCACAAATGAAGTTCATAATTTAAAGATAAGGAATTCTCTTCAAGGTGACATTCTTCATCAACAGAATTCTAGGCTGTATCAATAGGAGTATAATGTCTAGAAATAGACCAGTTCAAGAAGGATGTGGAAAACCTGGAAT
>NW_024810791.1:0-2864 GCF_019175285.1 Sceloporus undulatus | reverse complement strand
CCTAAGAAAACCCTATGGTTTTAATGGGGTTGCCCTAAGTTGACAGGCGACTTAGATGGAGCTCCAGTATGGTTCCCTAATTTAAACATTTCTTTAGAAAGCATGCCTTCATTTTTGCTTAGATGAGTTTGGAGCCTACCTTGGAAGGTTAGTCTCATTTCTTTAAGTAGCTTAGCCTGGAAAACTTCTGTTTGTTTCTTTTTTGCTTCATTGCCATTCATTGCTAATAACAAGTCTTTAGTCTCCCTGACAACAAGAGACATGAGTCTATTTGGAGGTGCTGGGAAAAATACATAAATCCTTCGTCTGTTTGCTTACTGTTCTAGAAGCTGGGAAAAAAGATAGTAGCCAGATGTGTAAGAGATCTAAATTTATAAAATTTATTCAAGCAGCCTAGGGGTCCTATCTGATCTTTGACAATGGAACATCTTACCAGAGTTTTCTTTGAGCTTTATCTGGCATGCATCATAGTAATAACTAGATAGATTCATGATGTACAGCTGGTTTTAGGTAAGTGTGAAGGGAATTTCTCATACCAGCTCTGGGATTGGTACAAGGTTGGACTATCAATACGTGTGTGTCTATAGTTTGAAGAATATATAGGTTATGGTCTTATATACTCTTCAAAGGCCACGTTTTTGCCTTTTCTGCAAGCATATCTTCATGGAAGGAACATCTCCACCAGTAGAGTGCTGCTCTGGCATCTCTGAGGTGTTCTGCTGCCCTATATTTCATGACAGTACTGTGTCTTATGTTTTGCCTTCACTCCCTCATTTTGCCATTACTCCCACAGCCATTATAGTTGGGATTTTATGTAGATATATTTTTAAAAGAACATGTTATGTAAATGAATGAAATTGGTAACTTTTCTTCCAACGTTAGGATGTAAGCGAGCATTTTGAGTACAAAGGATCCAGATAAGCCCCATAAATAGATACAAGACATCTAGTTTCTGTGGAGAGCTAGTTGCAGGTTGCATTTTGGAAGTTTGTTATGCAAAAAGTATAAAAAATGGTGGAAATATGTATCACCACTGCAAATGTTGCTGCATTCAAACATGGGTGTAATGCCTGCCATGGCTTTTGTTTAGTCTGGGGAGTATATGCCGAACCAGAAACTATTAAGAGAGTCTACAGTTTTATTGGACTTTCCAGTGACCGCTGAGTATAATAAAGAAATGTGCAAATGACAGTGACAGAAGGCTGATGGCTACATTGAGTTATAACTTAGAATTTATCCCCCTGCCCCCAGCTTCTGGGTCATTGTCTTCCTTGACTGACATCTGATATGGGTACATGTCCTCCCTTTCAATTCTTAAAGCTAGTGGTTTCCATTGTTAATCTATGTTCAATCAAATAGTTCACATTTATAGCTGGACACATTTAAAATAAGTCTTGTTCTGTTTTGGCAACTGGAACTTCAGATCTTCAAACTCCTGGTGTTATGCTTAGATGCTGTGAACTGCCTAAAATAATTTTATCTTATCCAGTGTACGTCTTGTTCCTAGCCTTTTTATGAGTCTGTGTGACTTCAAACTGTTCCACAAAAGACTGGGCTTTTAAAACTGCCTGGGTGATTTGATAGTAATTTGTGATCTGACCTGCAGAGGCCTGTCGCCAGAGTGCAAATATTCTCTTTGGTAGATTCTGTATGGTTCACAAGCACTTTTTAAGTTTTCTTCTCTTCTCATAAAAAGAACAACTTCCAGATGTCATAGGTAGGAAAACATTTTTTTTACATATGATAAAAATATGCACAAACAGTTCAGTGTAAAAACAAAATTACTTCCAGATTGATGTTGTTGATGTGTGCCTTTGTGTTGTTTCTGACTCATGGCGACCCTAGCATAGGGTTTTCTTGGCAGATTTGTTTAGAACCCTCCAAGGTGAGAAACTGTGACTTGCCTAGGGTCACCCAATGGGTTTCCATGGCTGAGCGGGGATTCAACCATGGTCTTCAGGGTTTTAGTCCAACATTCAAACTATTGCCCCACACTGGCTAATGCCAGATTGATGCACAGATCACTTACTGCACACTTCAGCATGACTAGTTTTGATCATGAAAGTAAAACACTATAAAGTAAAAAATAAAATAAAATAAAATGAACAGCTTGTGTCTCTGGCTTTTCTTCACGAACAAAGATTCAGGAAGGAATCATCCCACACTTTCTACAAGTGCGTTGATGACTAAAAAGGCCAATCCAAGATAAATTGGATGTATCCTTTGAGACAGTGCAATGGATTTTTCAGGTGGAGCGCAGCATGCACAGAACTGGCCTCACCCTTTAAACCAGAGGTACATCTGCTGGGGCCTTGACAAGCATGGACGGTGGCAGCGAGGTCTTCGGGTCGTAGGTTTGATTCTAGTTTTCTTCTCTTAGATGGTTGACCTTACAGGGTTAGACGAGCACCATCTGCCCAGGTTTGGGATTAGAGTTTTCCTTCTCCTAGGATGGTTGCCATAAGGCTAGAGAGCCCATCCTGCTCTTTGGCGCTCATGGTCAGACCCTTCGGTTGTGACCTGTCTGGCATGGGAGGCCCTACTAGTGCCTATTATACCACCGCTAGCATAGCTCACAACTTCATTAGGGTACGCAAGCCTCTCCCCCATGACAAGGGGGCGTCATTGGAGAGGACAGCTTGTGTATTATTAATAATAATTAAAAAATAGAATGCATATATTAGCCATATGAATTCTCATCTGCATTGAACACATACATAATAAAGCCATTGTGGTTTTGATATGCTTGGAAGGAGATTCTTAGTGTTAATCAGCTAACATCTGCATTGGATCATCCCTAAATTTTCTAAGGTATGGATTATGACTTGGGCCAGAATTATGTTGTTGTTGTTGTTGTTGTTGTT
>NW_024810790.1:0-2864 GCF_019175285.1 Sceloporus undulatus | reverse complement strand
AAAAACACATCTCATGTGAATCATGCTTAAAGTATTCTTTTCCCTTAAGCCAGCGGAACAAAGATAAAGATAGCATGATATGTCATATAACTGGATTTTAATGTGCTATTATTTTAAAACTTATTCTGATGTGATTAATTCTGTGCTTAAGTGCCAGTTTTCTTGGTGTATATGGATAAACATCTTTGAAAGTCGTTTCTGAACACTCATGCCATTCACTAGTCAGAACTGCACATTACACATATATGGGAATGCTGAAACCCAAAGCAGCACCCCTGTCTGGAGTGCCTTCCTTTCATGTCTATGCAAGAACACTTTACCCATGATGTCAAACAGAGTGAACAGTGCAATCCCCAAGTTTATTTATTTATTTTATTGGATTTATATCCCACCTTTCTCCCAAAATGGGGCTTAAATGTGTATTGCAAGGGAGTAGGTGAGAGAAGAAAGGATCACCTTTATCAGTTGTAGATGGAGCATGTAGTTGCTGCCACAGAGCAGAAGGAGATGAGATAGGGATCAGGGCTGTGTCACTAATTGCTTCTCTCTTTCTCTTTTATTTCCCCTTCTCCTTTCTTTTTTGCACCTCTGTTTTAGATTGTGCATTTGTAGATAGGGGCTGCCTTGCTTTAATTACTAGAGCTAAACCATCCTGGGAATGTTTGTGGTGGGGGAGAGGGATAAAATGTGATGATCTATCTGCCTATCGATCTATCTATCGATTGATCTATCTATCTATTGATCTATCTATTGATCTATTGACCTGGCTAGCTAGCTAGATGAGAGAGAGGGGGATAGGTAGATAGGTAGGTAGGTAGGTAGCATTCTCTCTCCTGTCATTGCAACCCAAAGTAATGATGTAGCCCTCTTCTTGTCTGTGGGAAGCACTAGCTCTTTGGAATCACTGTGATAAAAGCTTGTAGTGTGACAAAAGATGGAGCACAACAAGTATGTTAAGGTTTGACCTTGTTTGTCATAGACTAGCACCCAAACCTGTTTGCTCTGGATACCCGTTTTTCTCTTTCCCCTTCTCCTCCTCCTCCTCCTCCTTTTCTGCACCGCAGTGCAGTGAAAAGTCCTACTGTGTACATCTCTTCACTATTCCTCTCAGTGGGCCCAGCTAGTGGCTCCCAGCTGGGCTTCAGAATGAAGAATCTGGGAATGTGTTTTCAAGGGCTCTTAGAGAGTTTTTATTTTGTACAATCCCTTCAACGTACTGCTGTGCTTATTTTCCTATCAATTCATTTCCCCCTTTGTTGCGGCATTTACTCTATATTTAGCACATTTTAAGAAAGGCCAAATAGATTGTGTGAATACAATATCACACGGCAGGGACTTTGTTGTTGTACTGTAACAATTATGTGGCATAAACCTAACTTTTGCATATTACCATTTCTTTTTTATTATTATTTCACTCCCCTCCCTTTGTGTTTTTATGCTCTCGGTATCTCAGTAGGGTTCAGTGGGTGTTACACATATTCAGTCTCTCAGGAACCCAACTCCCCTCCTCACAACAAACCATTTTCACATAGACATGCATTGTAGAAATTAGCTTTAAACACTGAGGTATGAATGTTAAACTTAATTGTTTTATAATTGAAATGTATTATTATTGCTATCCTAGGAGGAACTGTTAGTCAGAACAATGCTTAAGTTGCCTAATGCTTTAAACTGTAAAAGATTCCTGTGGCCTTTCCCCCCTTAAAACACATTACCAAAAGCTTTTTTCTTTTCTTTTTTGACAACAGAGGCCTTTTAAAATGCAGTTCAAATAAGACCTTTTTGACTGAAACAGTGCATCCGCCTTCACATTATCCAGGAAATGTTTACCCATGCTAAAAGAGAAATAGTTGAAAACAGCCATTTTCTGTTAGGCAGCATGATGTAATGTAATATTATGCAAAAACAATTGCAGCAGAACAGCCAGGTGCTTTACAGAACACTTAGAAAAGAAGGTCCAACCCCAAACTTACTATATGGGGGGAAATCCTTATAGTTGGCATAATATGTGTGTACGTTAGTGGTTGGTAATGCCATCTATTCACTCCAAATGCTAGAATCAAGAGCTAACTAAAGGTGCCTGGCAGATGGTTCTTCAGGATTTATGATGGATAGCCAAGGACATGTAAGAGGAACTGATGTTTGAGACCACTGGTGTGTATGTGTTTGTGCATGTGTGTGAGAGAGAGATAGTTAGAGAGAAACAGTTTTGATGACAGGAATGCTGCCAATGGGGAAAAAAATCAATCTGAATGAGGTAGCTGATTACAAATATATTCTCCTTCTTTGAAGGCTGGCACGGTCTCTAGAGGTGTATCCACACTGTAGAATTAAAACAGTTTGACACCATTTTGACTGCCATGACTCTATCATACATAATCCTGGGACTGGTAGTTTGGTGAAGTGTTCACCTTGGTCTGACAGAGAGCTCTGGTGCCTCACCAACTACAAATGCCAAGATTTGTAGTTCTGTTGGACAGAGTTGTGGAAGTTAAAGTGGTGTCAAGCTGCTTTAATTCTGCAGTGTGGCTATACAATGTTGCCTTTTGCCCTCATGCTCAACATGGCTATTACTAAATAAGCAAATACTGGGAAATAAAACAACATGTTTCGAAGCTTTTCTTCTCCCAAGGAAGCTGATCTTATAAAAGGTTAGTCTGTATAAATGCCTACCACTCAGGGAAGTGACGAGTACAAACAATATTAAAAATATTTGTGTATGTGTGTGTGTGTGTATGAATGTGCAAATTGTGACTACTTCTCATCCATGCAAATGTTAAGAATATACACACAATTGTATACAGTGGACCACCAGGTTCCTACAAATGTAGTTGGTGCTGTAAAAAAGGGCTATATATCTATGG
>NW_024810789.1:0-2865 GCF_019175285.1 Sceloporus undulatus | reverse complement strand
CTGCCTGTGGTCTTGCAAATGCTATGCCTGCTTGGAAGTAGGAAATGTAGTTTGCAATGGCACAAGGGACTGCCTGTGATCTTGCAAATGCTGTGCCTGCTTGGAAGTGGGAAGTGTTCTTGTAGAATTGGGGAGGGGGGGTGTTTGGCCAGAAAGAGAAGTACATTTCAGCCTTCTGTCTAGGAATAATGCCAAAATGTCCTCCATTTTGAGCATGCCTAAGAAACATGCATTTATATTAACATTTTTAAAAAAGTATCAATTTTGTCATGTGTCCTCCATTTTTAAAAAATGTGTCCTACATTTGAAAATGTTGCCCTACATTTGTCCTACATTTGTCCCAGTTTGGAGGTCCTGCCTTATGGCAACCCTACTTGTACAGAAATGCACAAAATCATAGCAGGGTTAAGCAGAAATGTGAAATGTTCAAGAAAAAAACATCTCACATTTCTTCATGGCCTTTCACGTCTCTAATGCATCTCTATATTGATAAAATCAAGTTTCTTAATTTACGTTATATATTCCTATGAGTGAGATTTGTTTATTTATGTAGGCACATACATGCTGTCTTTTGAAAGATGTTTCATTGCTAAATAATTGCTCAATACCACTCCTGAATCTTGCCAAAAAGTCATATTTATCTGCAGTTTTGACATATTTTCCATATGTAATCCCCTGCATAGCAATAATTCTGAAAGCAATTGTGAGGAAAATATATTTCATTGCAACTGACCTGAAAGAATGTTTCCTAGTTGAAAAATAGAAGACTCCCTTTATAAAGAACCACAAACATAAGCTACTGAGTTTTCCTTGAGTTGCAGTAAATCGATCAACTACAGGTTGACTCTCCCTTATTCAAAATACTTGGGCCAGACATATTTTGATATTTTTTTTGGCTTTTGGAATATTTGCATATACATAATGCAGTATCTTGGAGATGGAGCCCAAGTCTAAACATGAAATTAATTCATGTTTTGTACACATCTTATAAACATAGTCTTCAGGTAATGTTATATATAATATTTTTAATAATTTTGGGCATGAAAAAGGTTTGTATGCACTGAACCATCAGAATGCAAAGGTGTCACAATCTGAGTCACCTATGTGGACGATTCTGGATTTTTGAGCATTCTGGATTTTGGAATTCAGGATAAGGAATATTCAACCTGTACAACTGATCAGTTATTAGGTATCATGATTTGAACAAACTCCAATGTAATTTCTATAATAAACAATTTTAAATTCACAGCCAGCCTAACATGACATTACCAGACAATGTCATTTCAGTTCAGATTTTACCAATAACAGAAAAACAGCTAGTATAAGCACTGTGTAGTAGCTGGAACAGGACCACATAGGCTTCACCCCAGAGGAATACTAGAGTTTGCACTTTGATCATTACACCAAAAGTAGAAGAACAGAAAGTATCTCTGTTTCCTCTCCTCCCAAAGATTTTCACACTCATTGCACCATCTGTGGCAATGTGTAATACTTCCCTATGCATGTAGGAACGCTAAAGCTAACATGGAACTGCACTGCTCAGACAAATTCTGCTGCTAATGATAAAGAGCAGTGTGAAAATGCCTTAAAATTACTGTCTGGGAGCAAAAATGAATTTGGGTGAAGACAAATTGAGCAACTTTGTTTTCAGCAGCTCCAGAGAATAGGATCTGGAGCAATGGATTCAAACTACAGGAAAAGAGATTCCACCTCAACATTAGAATGGAGTTGGACTGAATAGCTCTTGACGACTCTTCCAACTATATGATTCTATGTCTCCTGCCCTCTATTCAGAGAAATCCTACTAGCAATTTTTACTTGAAAAAACTTGGATGCAAGGTAAGTTATCCCTCAGAAATACTCCCTTTGAATTCCAAAAACCAATTTTATCACTATTTTTTTACTCACATGCCTCCGTATTGACACATTGGGTGCATTTTCTTCAAATTTGGCTAAAAGCTGAGTTGCCATAGACTTCACTTTGTTTCCATTTAGTACTTCTTTCACACCCTCTAGTTGGTTACCAGAAATTGCTCCTTGAGTCAATGAACTTGAAGACTGCAAACAAATAAAAGAAGGGAAATGTATCTGATGTTTATATTCTACAGCAAAGTCAGAGACAGGGGTATCCTAACATGGGACACATTGACTACCATTCAGTGACAGTTATTTCTCTTGCTGTGCTTGAAAGATAGGGGGGAAATTGTTCTTCTAATGTAAAAATATAAATAAAATAAAAACTTGGTAATATTTTTAAGTAATCACCTTTTAGTACCACTTCTTAGGGCTAATCAACCTTGCTCACTAGATATCTGTTCTATATACAGTACCTCTTAAGAGTTATCAAATGTATGGTACTAAAACTAAGTTAAAAATGTAAACAGGGTTTTAAAATCTAATAGAGACATATCTGATGAGATTCTCTGCCTCGGGTCTGCAGTGAAGTGGGTGCCTGAAGTGGGTGCTACACTGTGGCTACTTTCTTTGTATGCATACTCCTAATGCATAACAAGAATGGTAAGCTGATAGGTTAGAAGACTGAATGTGAAAAATTTCCTCTGTCCCTGCTTTCTACCTTCTGACAGCAAATTTTAGAATGATGCTTAGTACCAACCTCTTCAAAATTAATTAGACTTTTACGCCGCCTTTTACTGGTTTCATTTTCTTCTGCCTAAAAAATAAACAAACACATATCATGAATGTCCAGAATTTATCCACTTATTATACAAATGCTAAAACCATTCCACAACATTCTGAAGTTACAAAATATCTGAAGTCTTGCCTTAGGCTCTGACTGGCATAAAACTAACTTTTTAAAATATATATATATATATATATATATATATATATATATATATATATATA
>NW_024810788.1:0-2865 GCF_019175285.1 Sceloporus undulatus | reverse complement strand
TGAACCAATCCACCTCTCATGTGGTCTTCCTCTCTTCCTCACAAAATCTAAAATGCAACAACCTAAATTTAACCATCTTGTCTTCTAGTGAAAGTTCAACCTTTATTTGCTCTAGGGCCCATTCATTTGGATTTTCAGCTGTCCATGGTATCAACCAAACTCCCATTGGGTAATACATTTCAAATGATTTTATTTTCTTCCTATTTGTTTTTTCCACTGTCCAGTTTTCATAACCATACATAGAAATCAGAAAAAAATATTGTAACATGGATGATTCTGACTTTTGTATTTACACTTGAGGATATTATGTAGTTCTTTTATAGATGACCTTCTAATTCTTAGTCTTCTGATTTCTTGACTACAGTCCGTCCTCGCCTTACGTGGGGGATCCGTTCCGGATCCCTCCGCGTAAGGCGAATTCCGCCTATGCTCGAGCCCCATTGGAAACAATGGGGCTTGTGCGCAGCGGCGCAGTGGCGCGGGCATGCGCGGGGCGCAACGGGTGCGCCGCCCATTCAATTGAATGGGACGCGTCGCCCCTTCCGCCCCTTCCACCCCTTCCACCCCGCGCATGCCCCGTGGCTTGAGTGCGTACGCTCAAGGCCGCGTATGGCGCACCCACGTATGGCGCGGGCGCACTGTATTCTCCTTATTTTTCCCATAGAGCCTTTCAGAGGCCCCTTTTCATTTTAAAAAAAAATGAACATGGGGAAGAGGCAAAGGAACCTCAGAAAGGCCTGCATGGACCATTTGCAGTCCAGAGGCTGCAAAATTCCCAGCTGGGGTTTAATAATTACCAGTAAGAGTGCTGAATTAGGGAAAGCCAAATTTTAATCCCTATTCAGCCATAAAACTCATGGAATGATCTTGAGATGGTCATTCATTTTTTAAAGGCTTAGCTATGTTAAAGGCAGTGGTGGTTGCTGGCTCCCATATCACTTGGGTGATGAATCTGCTCTGGATTGTGTAATGGATCCAAGTGTAATGCATGATACTGTGACTTAATACAGCGGACAGAAGGGAAATTAATGAGCAGAAGGAGAAATGCATTGTGGAAAGAAATCCTGTATCAAGGTTCACTCACACCATGAAAATACAATAAATTGTTATAGCCCTGGGATGCTATTATGCATAAAACAATTGAGCATGATAGACTGCGGTAGGAGAAAAACCTGTATCTTAACGAACATGTGGAATCAATTTGGAGTTCTGCATCTTGGACATCATCCTTCAAGTTTGGACTTGAAACCCAGGGCAAATTTACCACCTCACAGGCTGCTTACAAGGAATTCAGTGAAAATAAAGCAGGGAGGACATATTTGGCATATTTAAACTATGAAAGAAAGGCAGGGAATCATAACACAGGTTCAGTCTCCCTAATTGAAAATGCTTTGAATCAGAAGTTTTCTGTGTCTTCCATTTATTTTATTTTATTTGGATTTTGGAATACCTATACTTGCATATGCTTAATGAGACTTATTATTATTATTATATTTATTTGTATCCCACTCGTTTTCCTGAATTAGGACACAGAGCAGCTTAACAACATTAAAAAAACCCCAGTACAATTAAAAACATAGAAAAATACATTAAAAATGAATTAAATTGTTACAATATTAAAATAGATATTAAAAGAATAAAACACATTTTAAAAATATAAAACTATATATAACAAAAACTGTATCAAACTTTTTTTTTTGAAATGGTCCAACATCCAAGCCTGTCCTTATAACAATTCCTTAAAATCCTATGTGAACAGGTAGGTCTTAACCTGCTGGTGGAAGGCCATCCAGGAGGGAGCCATTCTGATCTCCCTAGGAAGAGAGTTCCAGAGTCTGGGGGCAGCCACTGAGAAGGCCCTCTTTTGTGTCTCCCACTTGTTTTGTGATGGTGCTGAGATAGAGAGAAGGGCCTCTCAAGAGGATCTTAAAGTCTGGGCCAGTTCATAAAAGGAGATATTGTCTGCCAAATAGTGTGGACCCAAGCAATGTAGGGCTTTACAGGTAATAACCAGCACCTTGAATTGTGTCCGGAAACAAACTAGCAGCCAATGAACTAGCAGCCAATGTTTCAACAGGGACGTGGTGTGGTCTCTTTAATCTGCCTCTATTAGCCGCCTGGTGGCAGCTTTTTCATACATCTAAATTTTCTGAACACTCTTCAAAGGCAGCCCCATGTAGAGCCCATTACAGTATTCCAAACGGGATGTAACCAAGGCATGTACCACCGTGGCCAGATCCAGCATCTCAAAGAATGGATGCAGCTGGCACACAAATTTTAAATGTGCAAAAGCACTCTTGGCCACTGCAGAGACCTAGGCCTCCAGGTTCAAAGCTGAGTCCAGGAGTACCCCCAAACTGAGAACCTGTGTCATCAGGGGGAGTGTGACCCCCATCTAACACAGGCTGTATCCCTATTCCCTGATCTGCCTTCCAACTTGTCTGGATTATGTTTCAACTTGTTTGCCCTCATACAGTCCATTCTTGATGACAGACACTGGTTTAGAACCAGAACAGCCTCCTTGGAATGAGGTGGGAAGGAGTAGTAGAATTGAGTGTCATCTGCATATTGATGACACCGCACCCCAAAACTCTGGACAACCTCTCCCAGGGGTTTCATGTATATGTTAAATAGCATTATGGGACAACACAGAACCCTGAGGAACCCCACAGGCCAAGGGCAAGGAGGTCAAGCAGGAGTCCCCCAGCACCACCTTTTGGATTCGCCTCTCTAGGAAGGAATGAAGTCACTGTGAAACAGTATCTCCAAAACCCATCCCAGAGGGGGGTGATCAATGGTATTGAAAGCCACTGAGAGATCCAGGAGATGAAGCTGGGGAGACTGAGAATCTGTGAAATGGTGGAA
>NW_024810787.1:0-2865 GCF_019175285.1 Sceloporus undulatus | reverse complement strand
TGTCCACTGGTACAAAGTATACTCTCCTTCCATCCACCTTCAACACCCACAATAATATACAACTAGAAGGTCTACACCAGAACCAAGGGATATACCTCCTCCACCATTTAGTGAGTCCACTTCTCCAACAGCTATTAAAGTAGTGTAGCTTAAATTCTACTATGCCATGAAGGGATGATGCTGTCTTGTGTCATATTACAGTTGTATTGTAGTAGAGTTATATGTTTGTTACTGGGGAGATGAATTTATTAAAGGTATTTAGTTATTTGCTACTAGTTATTTCCTGCTCAGAAGGGTTGGATGCAGAGATATTCATATTGGAAAGAAAGGCCTGTTAGAGCCTTTTCTCAAGCAATAGTGGAAGATGAATTTGCAAGGACCAAATGGAGGCGGAAAACAGTTTTTAGAAACCTCAAAAGAAGGAATATTTATTAAAGAAATCTATTCTTTATATAGAACAACCTGAACTTTGCTAAACTATTCTGGAAGAATTCAGAGGAGATTATCGCACAGTAAAGTCCTGCTGGAATAGACATGGAATCTAAAACTCAAAGATGGCTCCTATCACACTGTTCTGTGGCCAGGCAACAGGGAGCCTGTATTCAACCTGGGCTTCTCTGGCAGCTTTTCAAAAATGGGATTTTCTCATTTTTGAAAAACTGCATGAGATGAATCCTAGATACTTTCTGTTTAAGCCATCTGTCTCTTTCTGTTTAACCCATCATATCTCTAACAGAAACAGTGCAGAATAACAAGAAACAGTGCAGAACTTCTGCATCTTCCAGCACCTGCAAGTGCCTTGCTAAAAGAGAACCGAAGCTTATGTTTGCTCAAAAGGCAAACATTTCCGAGAACATTATTTCTAAGAAATAATGGAATTAAAACAAAACAAAACAAAGGATTAAGGACTGAGGCCAGTTTTTGTTTACTCCAGGATATACCTTACATGTAAATGCATCAAGGCCTACCAGAAATCCAGAAATCAGGCCAATGATATGTTAAATCAAGGGTGGGCAAAATGTAGCCCTGGGGCCTCATTTGCCCACACACCGGGGATATTTTTGTGGCCCATAGTCCAACCTTTTGTAGCCAAGTGGAAGATAAAGGTAGTGAATTGCTGCTCCTGGAAGCATCCAGTTCCCTTTTAAACGGTTGCAAGGCCACCTTATAACCTATTTATACCAAAAGAAATACGCACTTTTGAGAATTAGAAATAGGTTCTGGCTGTTTGGGGTTTTTTTTTAAAAAAATTGGTAGCCCATGTGGCTCCCAGAGGGTCCCAGGAAATAAAAGTGACCCCTAGATCTGCCATAGTTGCCCCCACCTATTTTACCCAAGGAAGGTGAGCAAAAAGAGGAATGTTCACATCTAGTTTTCTGCTGTTCCTAACAGGAAGGTGACAGGCTGTGCCAAACATGCACCAGCAGCCTTTCATGTGTGCAAAATGAGACATTTGCCATGTAGAACGTCTCTGAATTCAGAAATTATTGAGGAGCTCAAGTGCTGCCTTCACCCCTTGATTCTGGTTTGCAAATGTGGTATGCATGGGGCCACTATTCCCACCTTAAAGGTGAGATATTTCCAGGTGAGGGGAAATTCATGTGAACCAAACTTCACAGTGTGTTTCAGAAACAACGCAATTGTTTAGCTTAGCCCAGCATTTTTTAAAAAAAAAATATTTCTGTGAGATGCACAAAAGACTAAGTACCTATACACTAGTCATGCCCTTGTGGTGCTAGGCTCCAAAGAAGTGATTCAGGCTTCTTTTGAAGAAGCTGACTTAATTGTATGTTGTCAGAGAAGTGATGTTTTGCCAGGGAAGTGTGAAAGTTTCCAGTCTTCCATTCCAAAGCCTCTAAGTCTCATAACAATTCAGAGACAGAAAATGAAAAATGAAATAGAAATCTGAGAACGAAGATGAAATGCTTAATAGGAGAGAGTTCTGCTGCCCTTCTTTACAATTTCTTCTTGAAATGACCCAAAGGCATTGCTACAAAATAAGAACTTGAAACCAGATGTAGACCTGAATTATCTTTGTAGACATAACAGTTAGATCTATTGAATGCACTGTTGAATGGTGACTCAACACTTAGGTAAATCTCATTGATCCAATGGGTCTGCATTAATGGGGACTATGTCTCTTATTTTTTGTTTGTGTCAAATTACCACAAAACAAAAAAGACAACAACAACAACACTTAGAAAATTCCATGATAGGGTTGCCTTACAGTCCCTATAAGTCTGAAATGATTTGAAGGCACACTACAAGAACAAGCCCTAACATCAAGTATTTTTGCAAGGTGCTGGAGAAATCCAGATCGAATACGCTCTGATGTTGCTTGGCCACACACGTCTCAGTTTTTATATGTGAAATATTGGATGGTATGCTCTTCTGACCTTCTGCTTAGACACAAAAAGGAGACCCTGGGCACTTTAACCTCTCACACCTCAAATATTGAGAAATTGGCAAGCCCTGTCTCCCAGTCAGCTATGGGATTTCTACCAGATTTTTTTCCTGAACATTTTTAAGATTGTAATTACATCTATAGTGGCCTGGAACCTGCTTGTTTTTATTTGATGAACTGGTGCTGAACACTAAGTTAGATATCCCCCCCCCCCGTATTTATAGTATCTAATGAAATACAGACTGTGCATATTGTATGAGATATCACTGTATGATTTCTTTTTGCTTTTTGCTTTTATGACTTTTGTTTTGCTTGCCAGAAATTAAATCTGCCTTCAATGTAACAGCTAAGAGAAATGTAATTAACAAAATAAATGAAATGTGAAATGTCTTCTAGTATTGTACTATTTTTTTAAAAAAAATCAACCTATGTATAAAACCAGTTTTAATTGTTAATTTTAA
>NW_024810786.1:0-2865 GCF_019175285.1 Sceloporus undulatus | reverse complement strand
TATATGCAGGTGCATTTTTTGTGTATTTATGGTGCTTTGAATGCTAACAAGTCTGCCTTTCTTGGCCAATTATAGTGATGATGATGATGATGATGATGATGATGATGATGATGATGATGATGATATTGATATCAACAAGCCTCTGAGGCACGGCCAATGTAACTTGCTTATGTAACTTGCTGTGATTTTTACAAACTCATGCGCAGTGAAGAAAAACCACAGTCCCTTGATCAAGTACACACTTGTGAGAAGTAAAGTTGAACCCGAGGGCAAGTACATTTCTGCCATCTGTCTAGGAATAATGCCAGAATGTCCTCCATTTTGATCATGCCTAAAAACATGCATTTATATTAACATTTTTAAAAAAAAAAACTCAATTTTTTGCGCGTCCTCCATTTTTATAAAAATGTGTCCTGCATTTGAAAATGTTGCCCTACATTTGTCCTACATTTGTCCCGGTTTGGAGGTCCTCACTTATGGCAACCCTATATCCACCGATTCTTTATCCATGGATTCAGCCATAGAGCCATAGAGACCCCCAAGGGCCATCTAGTCCAACCCCATTATTCCATGCAGGAACTCTCAATCAAAGCATCCCCATTGACAGATGGCCATCCAGCCTCTGCTTGAAGACCTCCAAGGAAGGAGACTCCACTACATCCCGAGGGAGGAGGGTCTTCAGCTGTCGAACAGCCCTCACTGTCAGGAAGTTCCTCCTAATGTTGAGCTGGAATCTCTTTTCCTGCAGCTTGCCTCCATTGCTCTGGGTCCTGTTCTCTGGAGCAGCAGAAAACAAGGTGCTCCCTCCTCAATATGTCCAGGAACTCCAGGGAAAGCGATTCCACCCCAACATGAGGAGGAACTTCTTGACAGTAAGGGCTGCTCGACAGTGGAACAAACTCCAACTCCCAGAATTCCATAGCCTTGAGGCAGAAAAGAGTTAAAGCGGTGCCAAACCGGGTTATACCTCTTGTGTGGATACAGCCTAAATTGTTTCTGGACTGGAGTGGGTCTGGGACCAAGGTTTCCGCCCCAAAGTAGATCCTCCCCGGACGCCTTTGACACGCCTTTGGGGAAAGACTGTATAAAAGAGAGGGCGAGCGCCCTTTGGAGCCAGGAAGCTCCGTTTGGCCGCATTCACACGTGACGCGCAGCAAGAGGCGGGTTTCCCCGTTGTTCCGGGGCAAAGGCTGGCCTGCTGCTGCTTTCTTTTTCTGCCAGCCTCCGAGCTGCTCTGCCTTCAGGGGGGTGAGGAGGATGGGGCTGCCGGGGGCCCTCTACACGTGTCTCCTGCCCCTAGTCCTCCCGCTGGTCCGCCCGGGGGGCGCTGACACGCCGGCCAACTGCTCCTTCGGGGAGCTGCAGGGCAGCTGGGTCTTCCAAGTGGCCCGGGGCCAGGGAGCCCCCGACCGGCACCTTGACTGCTCCAACCCGGGTGAGTGGGACCAGGAAGAAGGCGCTCCCTTTGCCTTTCCAGTTACAAGCAAAGTCTCCCGCCGGGATGGAACTCCCCCCCTCAGGACCCCTTCTCACCACTAGGCAGTGCTACCATGGCAGTCCTGGGAACACATTTGCCTTACATTGTTTTGGAAGTGTCTTAGACAGCTTTAACTGTGTTCCGTTCTTTTGACCTGGAACATTGTTTGACTCTTGTAACCTTTTCAGTCTGTTCCAGTGCTGTTGCTCTGTGCTTCCAAGCCCCAGGGCAGGCTCCCAAACTTTGGGCCTCTAAATGTTTTGGTTTTGGACTTCAACTCCCAGAATTCCTGACTATTGGCCAACATGGCTGAGGCTTCTGGGAGTTGAAGTCCAAAATTACCTGGAAGGACCAGAGCTGCTCAGGGCAGTGGTCCCCAAACTGTGCTCTTTAAGGGACTTTGGACTTCAGTTCTCAGAATCCCAGACAATTGTCCAACATTATTATGATTATTATCATCATTATTATTAACATTTATTCATAGAGCGCTGTAAAGTTTGCACAGGGCTTTACATAGCAAAGGTCATATAAAATAAAACAAAAGAGTAAAAACCTGCCAAGCTGCGTACAATCTAAAACAACAACAACAACACGACGCAATTAAAATCTCTCCAAAATAATACCAAATAAAGACTACAGTGAGCTGGCTGAGGCTTCTGGCAGCCAAAGTCCAGAAGCTCTTAAAGGACTCCCTTTGGGGATCACTGCCTTAGGCCAATAGTTTCCAGACTCTCAGAAGTCACAGAATCACAGACTTGGAAATCCAGGTGTGAGATACAATAGAAACTGTGTTTTCTATTTGCATTAAAATAGTCACAGCGATATTTAAGCTGCAGTCTGAAAGTCTACAATAAATCTCTGCCCATTTCACTCAACCTTACTTCTTCCTCTTTAATGACCAATTAGATGTTAAACATCCAAAATTTGCTGAGATTTATAGCAAAAAAAGAGAAATAGACAAGGAGGAGGAGTACAAAGAACATAATACAATGTGCTGTCAAACAGGCTCTTAACCTGCAGACATAGAAAAGGCTTAGGTTCATGCACCCACATTCATAGAATCATAGCATTGGAAGAGACCACAAGGGCCATCCAATCCAACTCTGTGCCATGCAGGAGCTCACAGTCAAAGCACTGTTGACACTGTTGTTTGAAAATCTCCAAAGGAGGAGGCCAGACACACTCCAAGGCAGCCTGTTCCACTGTCCAACAGCAGTAACTGTCAGGAAGTTCCTCCTAATTTTAAAGTGGAATCTCTTTTCCTGGAGCTTGAATCCATTGCTCCAGGCTCTATTCTCTGGAGCAGCAGAAAACAAGCTTGCTCCCTCCTCACTATGTCATCCCTTCAGATATTTAAACTGGGCTATCATGTCACTTTGTTAAAAAAA
>NW_024810785.1:1527-2865 GCF_019175285.1 Sceloporus undulatus | reverse complement strand
GCACATAACAACAACAACAGCATGACTCAATCCACACTGCATGAAGAATCCACTTTGAGACCACTATAACCACTCTCTCTCCATGCTGAGGAATCCTGAGAAGTGTAATATGGGGAAAAACTCTTCTTCCACAAACAACTACAATTCCCATATATCTCAGAAAGGCAGGTTAAGTATAGAGAAACTCATGTTGCCAACTCCTTTCTTGCACTGAGTATCAAAGGTACTCCAAGATCTCGCTACAATTGTTAGTATTGTTCTTTATATTGTAATAGAAATAATAACCCACTTTGACACCTCTTTCGCTGCCATGGCTCAATGCTACGGAATCCTGGGAATTCTAGTTTTTAGACATTTAATCTTATCTATCATAAAAAACTGCTCCAACAAGACACTACAATTCCCAGAATTACATAGCACTGACCCACGACAGCTAAATCTCTATCAAACCTGTTAGTTTCCCCATTGTGAACACTGCCAAAATGCATAATAATAATAATAATAATAATAACAACAACAACAACAACAACAACAGGTATCACGGCTCTCCCTTTATTGGATCAAGGCAGACAATGACAAATGAAATGACAATAAAAACACCACACAATAAACCACAAGTAAAACCATAGCAAACCAGATCAAATCCTCTCTCCCTCCCACCCCTAAGATGGCTTTGAAACAACAATTCCCAACAAAACATGCCCAATAAATTACCATGATTTATACCTTAGGCATCCAGAATCCAGAAAACATGACTCACTTTCACCCCGCTTCACCTCCCCTCTCTCCCTGCCATGGAACTCTGGGATTTCTAGTTTACTCACATTACAGTTCCCCTTCTTTGCCACACAGACAGCGCTCAGCTGCCTCAAAAACCTACAAATCCCAGCACATTCTACCAGGCCATTCGCTCCCTCCCTCCTTACGCAACTCCCCTTTTCTCTCACCCTCATGACCCCCCCCAAAAAACTACACAGACATATACACACACACACAACTGTCTGTACAATAGTATGTATATCTAGCTCTAGACATACATAGTCTGCATATTTGTAATTAGCCACACACACACACACACACTGTATACAATTATAACTTTCTATCTCTCTGTCTCTGGATATATAAATTGTACATATGCATATATGACCATCTGTGTAAGTATTATGTGCAAGTGTACAGACATCTATATACTTAATTATCGATATTTCTGTGTGTGTGTATGTGTGTGTATATATATCTATATCTATATCTATAGATAGATGTATGTTACATTCTATATATCTATAATGAACCATGAGTGTAATCTTGTATGTGTCTATATATATATATATATATATA
>NW_024810785.1:0-1427 GCF_019175285.1 Sceloporus undulatus | reverse complement strand
ACATTACAGTTCCCCTTCTTTGCCACACAGACAGCGCTCAGCTGCCTCACAAACCTACAAATCCCAGCACATTCTACCAGGCCATTCGCTCCCTCCCTCCTTACGCAACTCCCCTTTTCTCTCACCCTCATGACCCCCCCCAAAAAACTACACAGACATATACACACACACACAACTGTCTGTACAATAGTATGTATATCTAGCTCTATACATACATAGTCTGCATATTTGTAATTAGCCACACACACACACACACACACACACACACACACACATATATACAATTATAACTTTCTATCTCTCTGTCTCTGGATATATAAATTATACATATGCATATATGACCATCTGTGTAAGTATTATGTGCAAGTGTACAGACATCTATATACTTAATTATCGATATTTCTGTGTGTGTGTATGTGTGTGTATCTATATCTATATCTATAGATAGATGTATGTTACATTCTATATATCTATAATGAAACATGAGTCTAATTTTATATGTGTGTATCTGTGTGCATATACATATATATATATTTATATATATATATAAATATGAGTATATACATATTTGTATATAAGTGTATAAGTAACTTGCTTTGAGTCCAATTCTTGGGAGGAAACCAACATGTATATACAATAATACTAACATTATTAATAATACATCAAATAAGTCTATGGTCCACATTGGGATTATAGAGTAATTTATAGGATGCGTGAACCATCTTTTATATTCCTTTTAAGCATTAAATGATTTAATGTTTGCCCAGGTTAGATTACTACCTTCTTTTCTCTCTTGGACTAGTATTTTGCTCTATTTAGTTCATAATAAATGAATAATAAATAACATGAAGAAACACATCAAATAAAACCACAAGAAAATAAAAAAAAGCAAACAATTAAAACAAAATTAAAGCTGACATAGAAATAAAAATGTTATTTAAAAATACTGTGGATTGAAAGTAACAAAACATGAAATGTAAACTTTATTCATTTATTACAATGAATGTTTTAATATTTCATATTGAATTAAATAATATTACAATTTTAAATTCCATGCTTGTATTTAATATTTTAATTTTGTTGCAAAATGATACTTTTAAAGCATTTCTTTGCTTGTTTTCTACTCTTTACATTTTCCTGTCTTTTCCACTTTCAATTAAAAATCAATCCCTTTCAAACAGCCGCCTTTTAAATTGCAATTAAAAACAGGATCTACTAGAAATGAAAACCATTCAGACATTTTAAAGGAATAAAGAAACGAAAATGAACTCGGAGACATGAAACAAACAAGAAAGAAATAAAAAAGAGCAAAGAATGGAAGCCTAAGCCTTAAATTAAAAACGCTGAGGATAAAAGGTCTTCGCAAATGAAAATAAGAGGGTAAAAAACAAATGGAATCACTTGCTTTTAAAGAGAAGAAACACCGG
>NW_024810784.1:0-2866 GCF_019175285.1 Sceloporus undulatus | reverse complement strand
AATAATAATAATAATAATAATAATAATAATAATAATAATAATAAATTTATTTGTATACCGCTTTTCCGTCTGATCAAAGCGGTTCACAGTAGCATACAATATAATACAAAACAGTACAATACTCAAGCAATACAATAAAATACAATAAAGCAATACAATAAAATATCAGCAATATTACACAGTACAGTTAAAATCTCCTAACAAATACAAGTCCATTTAAAAACAATCGGTTGTGGTTGGGTATCTGGATCTTAATTAGGGTATTCTATCTCTAAAGAGAATCAGGGGGGTATGCTATTTGAAAAAGATGCATTTTCAAAGCCTTTTTGAAGGCTTCCAGCGTGGAACATAGCCGGATCTTTTCAGGGAGAGTATTCCAATGAGCAGGAGCTGTCGCCATGTAGGCTCTCTGATAAGTTTTTACTAATTGTACCCTGGGGTATTCAAGTACATATGTCCCAGATGTTCTGAGGGTGCGGGGGTTTATGTAGGGAGAGGCGCTCCCTCAAGTAACTCGGGCCCGAGCCATGTAGGGCTTTAAAGGTAACGACCAACACTTTGTATTGCGCCCGGAAGCTAATAGGCAGTCAGTGGAGAGATTTTAATATAGGTATTATATGGTCCGATCTACGGGTACCCGTGACCAATCTGGCTGCGGCGTTCTGAACTAACTGAAGCTTCCGAACCTGGTACAAAGGTAGCCCCATGTAGAGCGCATTACAGAAATCCAAACGAGAGGTTACCAGTGCGTGTACTACAGTTTCAAGGTCCTTTCGATCCAGACAGGGGCGCAGTTGGCATATCAGCCGAAGCTGGTACCAAGCACTCCTGGCCATCGCATCTACTTGAGATGATAATTGTAGAGATGAGTCCAGGAGTACTCCCAAACTGCGAACTTTATCCTTTAGGGGGAGCTTAACCCCGTCAAGGATAGGGTGACAAATTTCCCTATCTGGATTCGGGGTGCCTATCATGAGTACCTCTGTTTTCTCTGGATTCAGCTTGAGTCTGTTTTTCCTCATCCAGCCCATTACTGACTCCAGGCAGGGGTCCAGAGGGGAGGTGCCATCCTTAGTCACTACATCAGTCGGAGACATGGAGAGAGAGATCTGGGTGTCATCAGCGTACTGATAACACTGAGCTCCATGCCTCCGGATGATCTCTCCCAGTGGCTTCATGTAAATATTAAATAGCATGGGGGATAGAATGGCGCCCTGCGGAACGCCAGATGTCAGCTCTCTTTTACGGGATCATCCAGAACCTTCAGTAGCTGGTGACCTGATGTTCCAACACATCTTAGATTTACAACTCCTAGGCAGAAAAGTTCCTTCCCCCCTCCCACCCCATGGATTAATAAATCAGAAATGACTTGAAGGTATACAACAACAACAGCAGTAAGGATCATATTCTACTGCATGGGTTTGGACACAACATTTAACAGTATCTTAGCAAAGAGGTGGGCAACCTTTTACAGTCAGCTCTTCACATCCATGGATTCTTATGCATGGCTTCAACCATCCATGGATTTTGGTATCAACGGGGGTCCTGAAACTAAACTCCAGTCGATGCTATAGGCCCACTGTATGTTTCTGCCTGATCACTCCCTCTCAGGCCGGAAGATGACAGTTAAGGAGGGAGGAGTCTCTTCCTTCAGGCTATCCTTGGTGGAGCTGGGCCTGCCTGATCACTCCCTCTCAGGCCAGAAATGTGGTGTAGTGATTGAGTATTGGACTATGACTCTAGAGACCAGGGTTCGAATCCCTCCATGACCATTAAAACTCACTGGGTGACCCTGGACAAGTCACACTCTCTCAGCCTTAAGAGTGTAGCAAGGTGAAACTCCCTCTGAACAAACCTTTCCAAGGAAAAGTTGAAAAGTTCACCTTAGGATCACCATAAGTCTGAAATGGCTTGAAGGTGCATAACAACAATGTGCCTTTCAAGGGTTCTGGGCATTTTAGACTGATTTCCCCCCCAAAGCTCATGTTCATATTTATAGCAAGGCTACAAATAAACCAGTACTGTAGAGAAATCTATCCCATGTTATGGAATCAACACACGTTGACCAGTAGCATCACAGAAATGCCCCCCCCCCCCGCAACAATATCAATTGCATTTCTTTGAGAAGATTCAAGATAATTTTGAGTCCTCCTCTCCATGTAACAGGGCCTTCTTTCATTCCCCATTTGCTAAAAGACAAAACATTTCCAGATAAATGGCATATCCAAACATTTGCAAATGTTTGTCTAAGTTGGGTGTTGATGGACAAAGTATATCTTCAAAAAGGAAAAAAAAGGGAAGCGGCAGAAGGAGATTTCAGCAAGAAAGAAAGCTTAACCTCCCTGTAGAGAACTAGATCAGAATCAGTAAAACTATAGATGGGAAGAGCACAACTCTTTGGTATTTTAGATAACCAAAGAAAAGCCCTGATAACACTTAACTGCAAGGAACCACCCTGCTTTAGAATGGAGAAAAGTTTGGGACTCAGTCAAAATGCCAGGGATGTTTTAGGATGATGCAACTCAAGTCCATTCCTGTTAAACATGTGAGTCATCTGATCAGCAAGGTTTCAGCTCAAATAGCTACATGAAAGGACAGAAGGAAAGGGAAAGCCATGAATAATCCAACTAAACACTTTACCACCTTGCACAAAGCCCATTTGGTTATTTATAAATAACATTTTTAAATTTTTATTTTGTACCTCACCTTTTATTTGGACACAATGCAGCTTATGAAATTTAAACAAATGCAGTATAGATAAAAACATAGAAAAAATAAAATGTTCAAATCTAATTAAACAATCTATAGCATTAAAATATTAGATAGATAGATAGATAGATAGATAGATAGATAGATAGATAGATAG
>NW_024810783.1:0-2867 GCF_019175285.1 Sceloporus undulatus | reverse complement strand
GGCTGGTGCTTCAAGAAGTTGAACTCTGAGAGGCCAAAGATTCTGCCTGAGGTGTAGGGAATGCCACCAAATTTGCACAGCATGAGCCAAGCTCCCCCAGCACGTTCTCAGTGACTTAGTGGTGTTACCCAAACAAACATGGGGGAGGGCTGGGAGGTCCCCACCCAATTCTGTCAGGTTCTTTTTTAAAAGGTTGGGAAATTTTGCTATGAGAGGTTGTGTAACTTGAGGATCATTTCCAAATATGTATAACAGTACTAGACAAAGAAAGAGAACTCCAAGTTTGGGTGAATTAAGAGGGTTTTTATTCTAAAATATGCAAGAGTGCAATCAAAGACACAATAGTAATTCAGACAACACAGCATTCAAAGCTAACCTAAATGGAAGTATGGAAATTGGATTGTGGAGTTTGAGAGGTGTAAAAGATGGAGATATTATTTGTCTGAAGAGTAGCCCAAAGAAAGTGGGAAGTGATTCAGAGTGAGATTCATACATGCAATTCATATATGGAGCACAGACTTGGGGCCATCTCTATGCATACTGTGTGCACAAGGAGGCTAGGTTTGGGAACCAATATTTATATCTGAGATGCTAGCATCAAGGGGTGTGTTTCCTTGTACGATAACAAAGATCTGATGGTTTTCCCAGGTTTCTGGACCGGATGATGGCTTTAGCAATTGGATTAGGACAATTCCAGGGTGAAGGGATAGGAAGTTCTCTGGGAACATGGCAGAGGGTAGTATGGGACCTCCTTTGTGTCTTGGTGCAGGAGGATATGCAGAGGGCCTGGGGGACGAAGGAGTCCTCAGCACATCCATTTAGCTTACACATGTCCTCTGGTCTCCATGTCCTTCCCATGGGAAACTGACCTGGCATTTCAAAGGTCATTGTGACCTCTTAAGAACATGCTGGCACCAGATATGAAAACATGGAGACCCCAAATAGAACACAGGACGTGCAGGGTGTTCTAACACTAGCAGTGCAAAAGACAGGGCACAAGTTCCTGCTAATGATACTGTCTGATGGAACTGAGGACCAACAAATCCAGGTGGGCAATCAGGGAACACAGCTTGATGTAGAATGAATGGTAGAGGATTCTTTGGCCGATATCTAAAGAGTTAGTGGCACATGCAGATTTATGTCAGTCTTGCACTTGTGTATGTCTGTTATCAGCTTCGGCTGATACGCCAACTGCGACCCTTCTTGGACCAGGGGGACCTTGAAACCATTGTACATGCTCTGGTAACCTCTCGACTAGATTTCTGTAATGCGCTTTACATGGGGCAACCCTTGTACCAATCTCGGAAGCTTCAGTTAGTGCAGAATATGGCAGCAAGGCTGGTCACTGGTTGTTCCAGGGCCAGCCATATAACACCTGTTCTGAAAGATCTCCATTGGCTGTCTATTCGCTTCCAGGCCAAATACAAGGTGTTGGTTATCACCTATAAAGCCCTATATGGCTTGGGCCCAGGGTACTTGGAGGACCGCCTCTCCCCATATAGTCCGCCCCGCACTCTTAGATCAGGAGAAAGACATCTGTTGATGGTTAAAGATGTCCGCTACGCTGTCAGGAGGAGGGCTTATTCTGTCTCAGCCCCGAGACTCTGGAACGCACTCCCTAATGAGCTCCGCATGTCCACTTCCCTTGATGTTTTCAAGAAAAACTTGAAGACTTACCTTTTTCGTCAGGCATTCCCCCCATGAACGTTGGTGTTATTTTTCTCCCCCTGAATGTGACGTTTTTTCCATCCTGTCAGCCTTGTAATTGTACTGTTGTTTTTATATCGCTATTTTATTGTATATTGTGTTTTTAAATTGTTTTTATTATGCTGTAAACCGCTATGATCCATGGAATAGCGGTATATAAATAAATTTTATTATTTATTATTTATTATTTTAGTTCATTAAATCCTCCACTGAGGTTTTCCCTTCCTCCCTCTGCACAGACCAAAGCCCTCTTGGACCTACAGTAGAGTCACTACAGCCTCCCCACAACAACTACTGTGTGCCTGATGAGCAGAGCCAGAACAAAGAGGCATTGCGCTATATTCTCATAGCCAGACCAAAATGGTTTTATCCCCTGTTGATGTCTTCTAGGATCCTCTAGAGGTCTTGATAGAGGATTTAATCATTTCACACCTGGCTACATCCTTGATGCTTCTCTGAAAAATGCAAAGTGATGCCAATTTTTTCCATCAGTGTAGATATGCCCCAAATGTCTGGTGACTGTTTGAAAGCCTAGATTCCATATGGCTCTTTATTTAAGGTAATCTGAACCAACTCTTGGTGGGAAAACCATCATGCACAGCTAGCCTAAGAGGGTAATGTATGTACTGTGTGAAGAATGTTGTTATACTCTGCCTATTATATTAGGTGTTGTTATTATGTTATACTCTGCCTATTATATTAGGTGATTTATAAACAAACAGCATTTCTGACATGTTTGTTCTAAATCCTAGAAGCATAACATTAATCACTAACAAACAGAACATCATAAGTACATTACAAAATATATTTCAGCTTCTGTCTCCTTCAGTTGCCCAAAATAAAATTTCATGTTTCATTAAGGGCATTTTTAATTACTTTAGATTGTGGTACAAACTGTGCAGCCCTCCAGATGTTGTTGAACTACAGTCCCAGAAGCCATAGGCAGCATAGCTAGTGGTGAAGTATGTTGGAGATGTATTTCAAGACCATTTTGAGAGCCACACAGTTCCCACTTCTGCATTACAGTGGTTAACATTTTGTTTTTTTAATATCCCTGTTCATTCTTTTCCTGCCACACCATCATCTCTCATCTGGACCCATCAGCACTTCCATGGTGATGCCTAAGATGGAAATATTCTATAATATCAAATCCTAGAGAG
>NW_024810782.1:0-2867 GCF_019175285.1 Sceloporus undulatus | reverse complement strand
AAAAAAGAAGAAGAAAGAAACCAGAAAGTTGGGATAGGAGGTTCCTCAACGATGCCCTAAGTTTTCAGTGTTGCAATTGCCCTTTTCCTCAGGTAAACGTAATAGTGGATGGGTTATGAGTATTATTTAACAAATAAAGCAGTCTCACTCTGTGCTTTATTTTGGCAGGGTGTCAGTTAACAGCTGCCACTGCATTTTCTTGCCATGTGGCACAGAGTGTTTTTAATATGGACTAAGCCCTGTGAGCAATTAAGCAGTCCAGCACACACTCAATGCCAGTGGTTTTCAGACTATGAGTTCTACAGATCATGGATTGCTAAAAAGTCAAATAAGTCAGTACCACAATTCCAATGAGTTGATTCACTTCCTATCAGCTTTATTCAATGACCAGATTTCACAATCATACATAGAATTCAGAAATATGATGGCATGAACAATCCTGACTTCCATATTCAATTATATATCTCTATACTTGAAGATCTTGTCCATTTCCTTCATACCTGTCCTTCCAAGTTCTATTCGTCTTCTGATTTCTTAGTAGTAGTGGATGAGTGGAAGAGGCATTTCTTGTTCCCTGCTTCCATTAATCACAGATACTGAGAACTGAGACTCATGCTTAATAATTGTTTGATCACACCGGGGTATAACAGAATGCTGAGAACTGGATTTTTTATATATATGTGTCAAGCGTTTACTCTTCCTTGGATGCTGAGTAAAAAATAGGAACTATTCCATTGCTCTATTATTTTGACTGATTATATGCTTCAGACCAGGAAATCATAGCTTCATATCCCTTTTCTTCAGAAACAAGTCTGAATGCATCAAGACAACAAATCTCTCACCAGTATTCAAATACTGTATATCATTTTCTGTATAGATGTCCTGCAATTTGTGAACAATCTTGGATAGTAGCCTGAATTTTTTTATTGTCCAGAATTGGTGTTTTTTTTTTAATGTGTGGAGAGCTTTTATATATGTAACCTATTTTATTTTTCTTCACTTTTTTGCTGTCATTTTGTATGTGTGTGGCTTTGATTGCTTTCCATTCCTTGAATACTGTTCTTTTGTTGAGTTCACTGAATGCTCTTTTCTTGTTGAGTTCCTATTATGGAAACAATTACCAAATGCCAAGAGGAATCAGCTCCACAATTTATTTATGCCAGTATATAGTTAAGTGAATGTCTTACATGCCTAGTGTTATAGCTGCTGACATGAAGCTGTCTCCTAAGAGAAGCTTTTCCAGTTTCTCAATGCCAGTAGAATACTACTGGAGTTACTCTGATTTTAGTGAATCTTATTAGGGGATCTATAAGATTGAAGTAATTTTATATATTTATTTCCTATTGGATCAAGGCACAGTTCCAAAGAGACTTAATTTAGTTCCCCCAGATACTTGTTCTTGTATTTCACTGTTCTATGTGATTTGGACCATGAAATGATAAGAACCTCCTCACATAGGTATTTGTGTAGGGTTCTGTTATATTCATTACCAGAAAATGGAGGTGATGTGTCACCAAAAGGAAAGGCAAAAGAGGATGCATTTTGTATACAATTTGCATTTGCTAATTTGTTAGTTCAGTGGTTCTAGGGGGGGGGGGGGGGGGGGGGGGGGGGGGGCGGGGGAACCAGAGTAGCTCATGCGAGGTTGCAAGATTTGGAAGCCTTCATAAGCCTTACTCTTCCAAAACCTTTTCGGTCCTGGAGGGGAAAAGGAAGGTAAGGAGGGTGTTTGGAGCCTCTGCCAGAGGGAGGAAGAGAGCGCTTTCTTTAAAAGATGTTATAATATGAATGTACATGGAAGTATTAAAGAAAAGACACACACTACACAAACGTAATATTTTTATTATACTACATTGAGCAAGCGGGGGTGGGGGGGGGATATCCAGACGTAGATGTAAAAGGAATCACAAGGGCAAAAAGTTTGAGAACCACTGTGATAGTTCATTATTGTGTGCCTTCAAGTCACTTCTGACTTCTGGCAACTCTATCACATGGTTTTATTGGCTAGGCTTTTTCCCAAGGGGTTTGCCATTGCCTTCCCCTGAGCCTGAGAGAATGGGACTTACTCATAGTCACCCAGAGGGACAAGCAGGGATTTGAACCCTGGTCTCTCAGAGTCATAGTCAATCACTCAAACCACGTACTTAGAAATAATTGTTACTATTTTAATAGAAATGCAGTGGTTTCCTCCATTGCAGGGAAGAATGTGACTGGGTTGAGCCTTCCTAGTTTTTTAATTTCAACACGAAATTAAAGCTCCTATGCAACCACCTATGTTTGCTTAAGTATCTCTTGCTATTCTTTCTCATTGGGATTGTTTGTGATTGTACATTCAATACTTCATTGTTTAAAGAATCCCACCCATCATGTACTCTTCTTTTAGTATTTCTGTCTACGAGATCTCACAAAATATTTCCTTAAACTTATTGAAAGCAATGTTCTTAGAGTCAAGAGTACATACACCCAACTATACTTAACTTCCCCCCCCCCCCCTCTGAATAATGAAACCCAAGAGAACATGGTCTTTTAAGTCCTAGGTTCACACTATTTCCACCGCATAGCTTTTTCTTGTTGGTGAGCACTAGGTCCAAAATAGTAATTTCTTCTTCCACATTCTGGAAAATGGAAGTGTTAGTAAGACAAGTGAGGAATTAGTTGGCCCTTACATTCTTGGCAGCATTTGACTTCTAGTAGATATTAGTGTATTTGAAATATTCAATCACAATCCATAGCTCCTCTTTCTGAATGTTTGTTAATCTCATATAGAAAGAAATTGTCCAAGTCTTTAGGGCTGCCTTGAAGGCTTATATAAGATTAGTATGGAGATGTCACTGTTGTTTCCCACACATACTGTATATACTCATGTA
>NW_024810781.1:0-2868 GCF_019175285.1 Sceloporus undulatus | reverse complement strand
GCTGCGATTCTCCCAAGGAGTGATAATTTTAAATTCTTCCATTCTTTCATTTCCTCCTTTATTTCTTCCCATTTTTTATAATTATTTTGAATTAAGTCCGAATTTTTGTTAGTGATTGTTATTCTCAGATATCTTGCTTTTCTTACAATATTGAAACCCGTCATGTCTTTTATCTTCATTTCCTCTTATCTCATTATATTCTTTGTGATCACATTTGTTTTTTCTGTATTTATTTTTAAACCCGAAATTTTTTCAAATTCTTTTATATTTTCTATCAAGGGTGGTACAGGGCTCCCCCGGGTTACGAAATTAATTCGTTCCGCGGCGCCATTCGTAACCCGAAAAGCATTCGCAAGCTGAAGCCCCATAGGCGCTAATAGCGAAAGCCGCGATTTGGTGCGAAAAAGCGCCGAAAAGCACCAAAAATTTTTTCGTAACCCGAAATAACCTTCGTAACCCGGAACAGTTTTTTTTAATGGATTTTTTTCGTAACCCGGAAAGTTCGTAACGCGGCGCATTCGTATCCCGGGGTACCAGTGTATACTATTTATCGGGTCTTCTACTGACACCGCAATGTCATCCGCAAAGGCATGGGAGATCCTATGCTTCCAATTTAGAAAGTTCTATACGTTATGTTGTTAAAAATGCTACATCTTTGCTTCATTTCCAGGTCATTATTGGGATGAACTCACCCTGGCTATTGTGCCCATAGTTAAAAAGAAAAGGAATAGGCAGATGTTGGCAGCTAGTTTGTGTTCCTGCCTCCTCTTTCCTCCAAAGAGCTCTGGATGCGAAACATGGCCCCTTCCTGCTTCCAGTTTTTAGCCCCACAAAAATCCTGTGAACTAGGCAAGGCTAAGGGTAGCTCACTTCTCTTAAATGGGCTGAAGTCACAAAGCCTCTCTTACTGAGCTACTGAAGGTGGCAGCTCCTGGACTGGTGCCAGTTACTGGCAAATTTCCAGGAAAGAAATTGTACCCAACAGACACAAATATAGTAGTAGTAGTGCCTGGCACATGGGGGGATTGCTCGACTTACACATCAAATAGTCTCAGAAGCATTGTCTAAGAAGGTCTGTGGGCCTCACCCATCTCATTTTATATATATCCACGATTAGTTAGTGTAGTTTAGGTCTAGCAACATTATGGGAAATTGTGCCTCCCAGTGGCTTCCAGAGGCATGATTCTCAGATATTTTTTTAAAGTGTTGTGTGTGGGGAAGGAGGGACCCAGAGCTTCACAGATATGTGGGTGTGGGTGTGTCCATCTCATCTTTAAAGAGAGCAATACTTGTCTCAGGGACGTAGCTAGGATTTTAGGAAGGGGGGGTCCAGACTAAGTGCCACCATTATAATGGGGCTTGGGTGCGGCAGCACAGCAGCACACACCATTCATTTTTCTAATGGAAGGGGGGGTCCGGACCCCAAGACCCCCCCCCCCCGCTACGTCCCTGCTTGTCTAGGCATTAATAATAAAGAATCCTGTAGGACCTTAAAGGCTAGGAAATTTAGTAAGCTGATGAAAACATATGTCCTAATACATTTGTGAGTCTTTACAATGCTGCAAGATTCTGCTTGTTCTGCTGCAGACCTGTGAAAGCACTGCACTGAACATGGCTGGACATGGGTTTCAGAGGATAAACACTTTGAGGAAATGTGTGTTGTCGTCTTGAATTGTGGGGCCGAGAGCAAGGGTTGCCTTTAGCTATTCAGTTTTTATTATCTCCTGACTACCTTGAAAGACCTGAGAGTGTGAACTTGGAAGCAAGATAACTTTCTTCTTTGAAGTCCCTTTTAAAAGTCACCTTGTGCATGAGCAGATGTCAGGTGTCTTTGAACGCCAGTATGGAGTTCACTCTTCCCTCCTCCTCTACATGGTATTCATACTGAGGTTGTAAGTACTTGGGGCAGAGGCTTCTCTTTCTGTAGTTATTCCATAGTGCTGTGTGTGCTGGTGGTGCAATATAAGAAGTAATATCTGTATTTGGGAGAAACTAATTGTTTCTGATGAAGGTCCTACTGTTCATGATTCAGAAGTAAAATATGGTTCCCTTTTCTAATACTGTACTTTATAATGAGATTATTTTGATTTTCTGCTGTTTAGGTGGAGATAATTTTCTACTTGCCTCAAGGGAATATTGCTGATAAATGGATGGATGGCATATACTGTCACTGAGTTTCAGACTGCTCTTAGTAGGCAGTAATTGGCTTGATTGTAGGCAAACAAAAATACTTATTTATATTTTCTATTTGATTTGTGCCTAGTGTTTGCATGGAAGGGGGAAACAGATGAGGAATACATATGGTGTATTGAGCAGACCTTGTATTTCAAGGATGGTCAGCCTCTGAACATGATTCTCGATGATGGTGGAGACCTCACCAGCTTGGTCCATACCAAATATCCACAGCTCTTGAAAGGTAATTGTCTTGACTTTCAGAATGTTCTAAGAATGCTTTCCTTCAGTGACCCATAGAGCTTAAAGCCATTGTTCTTCCAGACCAGGGGTAGGCAACCTGCGGCCCGTGGGCCGGATGCGGCCCGGCGAGGCCTTGGGACCAGCCCCAGCCCGGTCCTGCCGCCGATTGCCGCCGGGGCCTTTGGCCTCTCGTGCGCAGGGGCAAGGGGGGCAATTGTCTATAGACGCCTCAGAAACATGCATTTATATTAACATTTTTAAAAAAAAATCAGCAATTTTTTTTGCGTGTCCTCCACTTTTTAAAAAAAGTTTCCACCATTTGAAAATGTTGTCCTACATTTGTCCCGGTTTATTTATTTATTTAAAATTTTAAAACATTATTTAATTATTTATTTTTGGTCTTCGGCCCCCCAGTTGTCTGAGGGACAGCAACCCGGCCCCCGGCTCAAAAAG
>NW_024810780.1:0-2868 GCF_019175285.1 Sceloporus undulatus | reverse complement strand
GTCTAAGTCATTTCCAACTTAGGGTGCACCTGTCATGGGGTTTTCTTGGCAAGGTTTTTTCAGAAGGAGTTTGCCTTTTCTTTCCTTCTCTTCCTCTTCCTCCCCCTGTATATCTGCACTGTATATCTCTTCTGGTACATAGGAATTCAGGCACGAACCCTTTCTCAAGGCCCAACCCCTTCAGACGGTGCAGAGATTGGAGGGTAAAGCTGAGTCATTCTTGGGATTCTATTATCTTGGGAATCAGCTGCAGACTGGAGGAGTGATTTTCAAACCTGTGATTGAAAATGCTGGGCTTCTTTATTGCTTTTCCTATTAAAAAAAACTAAGGAGGAGGACATCTAGCTCAGCCACAGCCTCAAGGATTGTCCATCAGGACTGTGGCTGGATCCATTTTCCTCTTCTTTCATTGTCCCTGATAGTCTCCAAGTAGTAGCTGAATTGCTTCTCCGACTGAGTAGCCTCTTGATTGGAATGAAAAGAACTGAAATGGTTATGTGGTTCAGCTAGTGCATAGAAGAGAAGTTTTTTCAAAGGGGGCCAGGACTCTTGTCCACCACTTACCACTTCTCATCCAGAATAATGAGTAACATGGAAAAGCTTGTTTGCCGATTGACTGGGTCCTAGAGAATCTCATTCAAAGACCTCCTGGATGCCCTTTTCCTTAGAGAAATACAGAACTCTAAGCTATTCTCTTTATAGAGAAAAGCAACATGGTCTTGATAACATCAGAGGATGGGGCTTTATGTGAGGGGTCAGTATGCAGACATCATCCTATTCTCCCTTCATAAGTTACAAATAGGATGATCACCATCCCACCAACCAGCTTAGCCTTATTGGAGAATAATAACGAATTTCTCTTTTAAAAATATTGCTTGTTAAAAATCTTGCATAATCGTATTTAGCCCTTTTGCAGGAGGTTTTACTCTGCATGCCAACTTTCCCCCCTTGTGCTTTATCTTACAAGTATGTAAAGTCTATCCAAAGTTATTATATATTTACAAGGGGATGATGAAAAAAGTTTCTTAAACTAGAATGTAGTGCCCAGGAGAAACATTTTACTCATTTTTATTCTTTTACTCATTCATTATAAGCCTGGAATGCTTCATTCTGTCTTTTGAATTTTCTAAGCCTATTGCTGTTGGAACAACGAAAGCCTTCTGGGTGAAACCACCAAATGTAATCTATGATTGTCGTCTTGCTCTTGCTTTTCAATTCACTTTGTTGATGTCCTGCAGTGGAAGCTGCTTCCAATTTATATTCATGCATCAGTTTATCATACCTTTTTCTCATTCATTGGTATGCTATGACTGTGAAACACACACTTGGCAGCTGTTCTTTCTGCGATACCTTTTCTTGCTCTATTTAAGCTTATGGGATGCTGAAACCAGATGGAATTAATATTACATTTACTCTTTGAATATTCTGAATTATGCAACTTACTTTAACACAAGGATGATACAAGATCTTGCACAGAGTAAAGGATTTCTTGCTTTATCATGTATTATTTCAAAGTATATTCCATCCCATCACCATGTAAGCACAACATCAACTGCCAATACAAAAGATAATGAAAGTTCAACTCAATCAACATTAAGATTAATTAAACTCTCAACAGCAATAAACACAAACAGTCATTAAAAATAGTATAATCACTGCTCAAAATTTCATAATCATGTCATGTTATCCATGGTCTGGGAATCTTTAGGTTAAATGACTTTGAGAAATTTGATTGTGGGAGTGACAGGAGGGAAGTACTATGGTAAGAGTGAGGCTTTTTCCTCCCAAGCCTCACAAATAATAAAAACTGTGAGTGTCGAAGCCGTGAATGTGGAGGGCCGACTGTATTTCAAAACATAGCTAACCCATCTTTCTGCCTATACACAACCAAAATATTCAATATTTTATTTAGTGTGCTTTCAAGACACGGAATTGCTCTCTCCCACCCTCAGCAATTCCCCTTTCCCCATTGATTTGGACTTTCAGTTTGGAATTTGTCACTGCAACTTAAGTGACTCCTGAAATCACTGAATCAAATGACAAAGAGGGGCCACCTGATTTTCCTTGTGCATTCAGATTTGTAGCCTGGCACAATTTAAATTTGATTTTAACCATGACAATTGTTTTCATAGATGAAACAAACAAACAACAAACAACTCCTTTCCTGTTTAGGCAGTTTCGGCAAATCAGTCCTGCTTTTTGGTTTTCCAGCTTCTTAAATCTCTATTTCACATTTATTTGTTTCAGCTATGCATTAAAAAGAGCTAAAGAATATGCTTCCATCATTTTTAATTAAAATTTTTCTTCTATATAGAGTACACTTCAGAGGAAAAGTGTACGATCCAAATCATATGAAATATATCACAGAGTTATGTAGCATATTGTGATACATCTGGCACTTATGGTCAAAAAATCACATTTGAAAAAAAAAACACCCTTAAAATATAGTTGTCCCTTCACATTCGTGGGGGTTAGGGGAACAAGACCTCCATGAATGTGGAAAAAACCATTCCCCAACCCATTCCCCTATGAGATAGCTGTCTTCCCCAGACAGCTGTCCCACCTGGAAAAGTGCTGGGGAAGATCAATCCTCCATCTTTTCCTGAAAGGATAGCTGTCTGAGGAAGGCAGCTATCCCACTGGGAAAGGCATAGGATGGGCACACATAATCTTTCCAGCTGCTCCATCCCTTCAAGGCTTTTTCCTCCCAAGCCTCGCAAATAATCAAAACTGGGGCGGGTTATAGATCGCCCATTTGGGGTGGTCTGCACCCGCCCCTTTCCCCGCCGGATTGGGGCCTCAGCGTGCAGAGCGGCAGCTGCTGAGGCCCCAATCCGCCACTTTTCAGGCTGCGGGGAAGCAGCAAAA
>NW_024810779.1:386-2868 GCF_019175285.1 Sceloporus undulatus | reverse complement strand
TATCAATATTTTCAGTTATATATTGGTAGATTTCATTAACCATCTTGTAGAAGAATTCAGGAATGGAACTTAGGTATTAAAACAAGGGCAGAAAGATTTATTTCCTCTAAAAAGTGATCACATAAACGTATCTCAAGTAGGCCCCAAACGTGAACCTTTTGGCTAATATTTATAAAGTGATTGTACAGCTTTGCCTGTTTAGTTCTGTTGTCTATTGATGTCTTGAGAGAGATTACAAATCTGGTCAAAGTTTCCTATGTAATTCTCTAGAGAAGTTTCTTGTGTCCCAAGCATTGTTCATAGAAAGGAGGGAGTCTTTCAGCAGAGTTGGAAGTGAAAGTGGGAGCAAAATACTGACATTTATTATTTCAGATTTACTTGGAGCCACTTGTAAAATGAGGAGAAACTGGTTTCTTAATTACTTTCTTTTGTATAACCTTTATTCCAAAAGGTTTGTGTATATCTTTAGTTCTGGTAAATGGCTCCAGAACACTATAAATATACAGTACCTTCAGTTGCATAAAATGAATTATAATAAAAGAGAAACTAACTGGGTGCTTTTTCTTTTTCTCTTTCTTTTCTATCTTAAACATCATGATGACTCTCATTAAGCAACAAGAGGCTGAGGACTCCACCGAACTATTTCATAATGAATTTAGCAGTGAGCGATTTCCTGATGTCTGCAACTCAGGCTCCAATCTGCTTTCTCAACAGCATGCACAAGGAATGGGTACTTGGAGACTTAGGTACTTTTCTGATATTCAGTTTTGCATTTGAGCTTTCCTCATTGCATGAAACTTTTCTTATACATGACATTATATGATTGTAGCATGACAAGTATATTGGAACCTATTAGCTGCTATGATCAACACGGAGGCCAAGTTTAAAAGTTATCACACCCACTGTATTGTGTCTGTGGCTCAGATTTTCCCTTCTTCTTCTTCTGCTTTTCAGTGAAAACAAACAGCTGGCTTTAGGCTTTGCTCTGCAGTGCTGACTTCTGGCTTTATCCCTTTATTCTTCCCCTGATACAACTACTGTTTCTTGGTTCATCTCAGCCACTATCTGTGGCTCAGCTCTGAATTTTTGGGAATGGAGGCAGGAGTGAATATTACCTGGTGTGAATACTAAAAGAGAAATTCTTTGATTAAATCCATCTCTACTCACCTAGAATCAAACCAAAAGAAGTTTTGTACAAGAAAGTGCAAAAACCATACCATTTAGGAAGTGCTTCCAAGTGCCCAAAGGCTCAAATGGGCCTATGTTCATGTTTGGAAGTCATACATTAACAAGTTAGTTTTGGAAGTAAAGAGGTGCTATTGCTAGTCCTTCTGTTATTTATTTAATAACTTATTAACTGGAAATATTGGTTTAAAAAGTAGCATTTTACTGGTTATTTGTGGGGGGAGGGGTTGTGAAAACATGGCCCTTTGTGTACATTGGCTGCAGTACTCCAATTTTTCTTTAAAATAAGGATCTCGCACCACTCACATTACAACACACTCAAGGAGGTGTGGCTTGCAGTTGGACACATTTCTTGGACATGTTTAAGAGCACCAAGTTGTTTCATAATGTACATAGATTTGGAAGCAAAAGACAGGGCCCTATGCTTCTGTGGGTGATGCAGGAGTCTCATTCTGAAGTAAAAATTAAAACAGCATCCAGGCTACTTCTGTAGTTAAGGTAAATGTAAATACTTGCCTGGGAGTACCTCCCTTTCCCTCCCAAGCAACCAATCGCCAGCAAGCATGCCCCAGCAAAGCATGCTGGGGCACTCCACCGAGCCTGCGTCGCCGCTCCGGCGGCAACACGGCCTGCCCGCTCAGTCAGGCGGCCGTCTTTTGTTTTGGAAAAGCAACAGATAATGAAATAATTTACATACAATGTTACTTTTCAAAGACATACAATATTACTTTTCAAAATTACAGTGTTAACGGCATTTATTTTTATAGACTACGGTAGTAGCCTTAAAAATTGTTCAGAAAGTAATATTCCAAGGTCTGGTTGAGATTTCAATGCACCACCATATGCTAATGTACAGTGCGTCCTTGGTATACTCGGGGGATCCGTTCCGGACCCCCCCGCGTATACCAAAATCCGCGTATGCTCAAGTCCCGTTGTCCCCAATGGCAGCGCGCGTGCACGCGTGCCGCCATTGGGGACAACTTCCTTCCCTCCCTTTTCCTCCCCCAACTCTTTCCTTCCCTCCCTCCCTCCCTCCTTACTTACCTTTTCACCGCCGGTGCCACGTCGCTGCTGCCGCCGCCGCCGCCTCAGCCGGAGCCAGGGGGAAGGCCGGGTGGGGGTTTTGGCAGCGGCAGCGGAGGACCAGCGCCAGAGGCCTCTTCACCCCCACTCCGCTGCCGCCACCGCCACCAGCACCTTTTTGCCTCCAGTCCGCCACTCGGCCCCTGCATTGAGGTGCAGGCGCCGGCGGCGGAGAGGGGGGCAAAGAGGCCCCAGGCGCTCGGCCTCCTCCTCT
>NW_024810779.1:0-286 GCF_019175285.1 Sceloporus undulatus | reverse complement strand
GCTGCCAGGAGAAAGGCCGGGTGCTGCTCCTGGAGGCCTCCAGGAGCAGCGGCCGGCGTTTCCCCCGGCAGTGATGGCGGCGGAGAGGGCGCCTCTGGCCCTGGTCCTCCAGCACCAGAGGCCTCCCCTCCGCGGCTACAGCCAGGGGAAAGGCCACGTGCTGCTCCTCGAGGCCTCCAGAAGCAGCACCCGGACTCTCCCCCGGCAGCGATGGTGGCGGAGAGGGGGCCTCTGGCGCTGGTCCTCCAGCGCCAGAGGCCTCCCCTCCGCGGCTACAGCCAGGGGA
>NW_024810778.1:0-2868 GCF_019175285.1 Sceloporus undulatus | reverse complement strand
TTGCAGAGGGAACAAGCCTTCAGGTCATGGTCCTTGCCCAAGCAGAGGAGACAGGAGGAGTGGGGGTCCTGAATCGGCACCTTGCCTCCGCAAACGTCGCACTTCTTAAACGGTGCTGGCATCCTTCCGAAGTCGTCAAGTTAGAGGGAGAATCCAAAATGAGGTCAATCAAGCTGAAAGGTCCGAAGTTACTGGGGCGGGAGAAAGAGAATGGTCAAGAGACGGTCCGAGGTCAAAAGTGAAAGTGATTCCAAGCAAGCAAGAGCGAGCGAAAGTTCCCTGAAGCAGCTAGTGTGGCGGAAAAAAGGAACTGGGGAAAGAGCGGGAAGGCAGGGGCCTTATAACGGGTGGGCGGAGTTACCGCCAAAAAGTTTCTATATGTTGCAAAGTAAACTTTGCCCAGTGATTCCAGAAGTTTCCGAGCAGCACTGCGCAGGCGCAGTGAAACCCATTTGTATGATTCGCAGAGACCACAAAGAAGAATTATAATTCCACATTCTTATTCTGGGGGTGGAAAAGGGAGCTGTAAAGTGTAACATTTAAAAAATTATTACTAAGCAGGTCTTCAAAGGAGCACATTTATACTGCTTTATTATAAGGAGCAAGGTTTGCACTTAAAAGAGCAAAAGGTTTCCAAGTACAAAAAGTAAAATTTAAAACTGCCCTAAGTTCAGTTAAATACCAGGACATTCTAACCAGTTTTCTATATAATCAGTGTACAGAAGCAATTAATGTTGCATAACACGAGCATCTTATGACAAACCATCATTTGGCAATTATTTATCCATTCTTCTTGTGAAAAATGATCCAGTAACAATCAATATTCAGCTACTGTTTTCAACAGGTAAGCTCAAGAAATATAGTACAAGTTACAATATAGCTTAACTCCTTTATATGTTGAAATTTTGTTTTGAGGGTGCTGGTTGGTGGATGTACCTGATAGTTATCTTTTAAAACTAACACTGGCCTTAAAATGAAACAAGTGGTTGCAACATTATATAAAACACTACTTTGCATGGAAACAAACCATTGCTATAGTAGCAAAATTCTTAACACTTTATATATAACAAACCAGGATTTATTCTACAGTCTACACTTTTTCCCTCTGCAACACAAAAGCCATAGGACAGTTAGAGAGGGAGGAGACCATGGTCTGCCTGGCATCATATGTTGTTTTGTATGGCCATGCATGACAGTTAAAGTGGTGTCAAACTGTATTAATTCTTCAATGTGGTAGCAGCCATAGACAAAGGGAATACAGTGGGCCCTTGGTATCCACAGAGGTTTCATTCCATAGACAAAATCAGTGGATGCTCAAGTCTATTAAATAGGTAAAGGTAAAGGTTTTCCCCTGACAAGATTGTCTAGTCATGTCTGAGGTAGGGAGTGGTGCTCATCTCCAAGTCGAAGAGCCAGCATTGTCAAAGACCTCTGGGATCATGGGGCCAGCATGACTGTACAGAACGCTATTACTTTTCCAACAAAGTGGTACTTATTTATCTACTTGCACTTTTACATGCTTTCAAACTGCTAGGTTGGCAGAAGCTGGGACGAATGACGGGAGCTCACTCCGTCACATGGCGCTTGTGCCTCGAACTGCCGATCTTGCAATCGTCAGAGTCAGCGTCTTAACCACTGAGCCATCATGTTGTCTACAATGCCATAAAAATAGTGCCCCTTATATAAAATGGCAAAATCAAGGTTTGCTTTTGGAATATATATTTTGGAATTGTTTTCAAATCATGGTCGGTTGAATTTCTGGATAAGGAATCTGTGTATACAGAGGGTATCCTTCTATCCCATTCAGTCACTTGATTAGGTGAGATGCAATGGAAAATAACTACAGGTTTTTCCATTTTGTAACCATTTCACACTAGCTGGATCCAACCAATATACAAAGGACCCTTCTTATCCACAAGGGCTTGGTTGCAGGGAGGGCTGGTGATGGCAAAAAGCTGCAGATGGTTGCACCCCACAGTATTCAATGTCAGTGACATGTGCGTGGGCACATCCATGTGCACATGTTGCCATTGAATAATATGAGCAGCCAAGCGGCCCCTTTCTCCTTCTCCCCGCCGCCACGGGGTGTCCTTGGGGCTTGAAGCCCCAAGGACACCCCTTTTCAGGCTGCGGGGAAGCGGCGTTTTGCCGCTTCCCCGCAGCCTGAAAAGCAGCGGATTAGGGCCTCAGCGGCTGCCATTCTAGCTGCTGAGGCCCCGATACACCGGGGAAAGGGGCGGGTACAGCCCGCCCCAAATGGGCGGTCTGTAACCCGCCAATGGGAGAGGGACCAGGAAGTGTGGCTGGACTCACACAATTGTAATTCTGAAAAAACAAAAAAGTAAAACTCAGCTGTTGTTTAAGACAAGGTGTAATGTTTGGGGGAAAAACAATAACCCAAGGACCTAATCTAGTACAGTATACCCAAGCCATTTGCTCATATACAGTTCTTAAAGGACAACATGTCTTCAGTTTATTTTTTTTCATCTGCTCTAGATGTATAAATTCACTATGGTTCAACTGCTCTTTCCTAAATCTGACACTAAATATGAAACATTAGGAAAATACATATGCGTATAATGTGGCAGAGAGAAAGGAAAATAAGGCAAATGTATTTATGGTATCCGCTCCTCTGATATCTGTATGCCTGTCAAGAGAATAAGATGGTTGTTCACAGCTCAGAATATGACTATTATAGTGTACCTTTTATTGCTAAAGTACCTTAAAGGTTCGGGATGAAAAATGTGTGGCCCTTCAAGTATGGCTGGAATGCAGCTACTAAGGTCCCTTAATTACAGGTATTGGCTATAATGACTACAGCGATGGGAATATCAGTGGTACAGCTGCCATGTGGAGAACCACACACTC
>NW_024810777.1:0-2869 GCF_019175285.1 Sceloporus undulatus | reverse complement strand
GTATGGTGATAATATGAAGCTTTGCCTGACTCCTTTGCCTGTTGGGAATCATTGTTTCTCCATATTCTGTTCTGACAGTGGCCTCTTGTCCTGAGTACAGCTTTCTCAACAGAAAGATCAAGTGTATTGGCAAACCCATGTCTTTGAGAGCATTCCATAGCTTTTCATGACCAATGCAGTCAAAGGCTTTGCTATAGTCTATAAAGCACATACTGATTTTCTTTTGGAATTCCTTGTTGCACTCCATTAGCCATCATATGTTTGCAATGTGATCCCTGGTGGCTCTACCTTTCATGAACCATGCTTGCTCCTCTGGGATTTCTCTCTCCATGTGTGGTTAGTGTCTGTGTTGTAGTATTTTCAACATAATTTTGTTTGTGTGGGGAAATTAGTGCTATGGTGCTATAGTTGACTGGATTTTGGACCTCAGCTCCCAGAAGCCTCAGCCATGTTGGCCAATATGGGAACTGAAGTCCAAAATCCCTTAAAGGGGAAAGTTTGCAGATTGCTGCAGCTGAAGCAGGACACACACACACACACAGAGAGAGAGAGAGAGAGAGAGAGAGGAGCATGCTGGGACTCAGACAAGCATTCTGAGTCGAGCATTCATTCACTCTCCTCTCTCTCTCCCTCTCCCTCTCTTTTTCTTGCTGCTCTTGCATCAGCTGTTTGTTTTAAGAGCTCTGGCTATGAAGAAGGGTGAGTACTTATTTTACTTATTTTATTTATTCCATGGCACTGGAAGTAAACTTGCCCCAAAGAACCATGGAAAATCTGGCAACAAACACAGAAACAGGGAGAATCCCATGAATAAACTGCAAGTAGCTTTCACACTACAGCAACTGCACACAAAAAAGTGAATTTGTGAATGAAATGGAAATAAATTTCTGATATTTTTCCCAAAATGCTTATTTCCTGGTTCATGTCACTTTCTTATCAGATTCTAAGCAGTTTGCGCACAACGTTGTGTGAAAACTATTCATACCTAATATGCTGGATAACCATGGGTTCTGACCCATTTAAACTTCCAATTTTCCCCATGTGATAAACTCCAATGAAGGTGGTGTGATGAAGAGAAAGCCCTCCCCAAAAGTTCACAAGACCCAGGCAGACTCATGTATGGGTTTTCAAATAGTCTGGTCCTCCCGACTGGAGCAACATTCCATGTATGACATTTCTACTCCCAGGAGTCAAACGGTGAGGTGCAGATTTCCCACTGGTAAGCATGCAGATTGTGTCACCCGATGCGATAACTCATGGTGTCACCCACCCCCCCATTGACCTCCTCCTGTACCAAACCATACAGAATACTTAATAATGCTTTTGTACTAATGTTACTCATAAATTGTAATTCCCGTATATCACTGAATGAAATGGCAATAGTAGTGACATAAATAACAAGCTAAATTAAAATTACACAATTAATTTACAATATCATATGCACAGCCTACATGTATGGACATTTATATAGTTTTGTGTGGTTAATATAAAACTTTGGTAAGAAAAATTGGGGACAATTTTAATGGTTGCACGCAAGGGCATGCTGGCACGGGTATGTGTGGGGAGGAAGGCCTTGTGAACATGTCCCATGTTCACTTACACATGTCTTTGGCACACATTTTAATAGGAAAATACAACCTGCCTTCCATTCACTTCAGGAATGCATTAAAAAAGAAACCAGTGTGTGCCTCTGTCAATCTGAGAAACAGAGGCACATGTAGATTGGCTTGTGCTATCTCTGTACACCATGCACACCACCACAGACAGTGCATTGCCTTCTTCACTTGAGGTGAAGCCTAGAAGTTTTAATTTGATAGCGTGTAAGACAATTTCTAGCACGATTCTTGCATGAATGGCATATAGTGTCATGAAGCATAGCTATATGTTGCCATCAGCCTAAACTAGCTCAACCCAAAAAAGGTGATAGAATTGCCCCTAAGCTGCCCTTTATCACATATGTATCATTGAGGAGGCCCCTCAGTTTGTATGTGTGTGTGAGAGAGAGAGAGAGAGAGAGAGCGCTAGAGAGAGGTTGCTAACACTTTTTAGTTTGCACGTTTAAACTGAAAAACACAGAGATAAGTATGCGTCTTCAAATTGTTTTTCAACCACAGAACTAATACAACATTTCTTTAAAAACAAAAAAAAGGGGACTATTAAATTTACCACCTTTTCTCGCAGCAGGATTTCTGAATCTCTTACTATCTGCATAATGGTTCATCAAATAGTTCATCAAATTTCCCCAGTACTAAGTACATGACAGGAGAAGGTGTATTTGATGAACATATAACTGCTATGCAGCTATTAATGGCACAAGACCCTTGAGGATGCCGTATAGGGGGTGGTTGCACAGTGCACAGACTCCACAATTGTTACCAGGATTGCCCTGGCCCTGATCCATAATGTTTCTGTATAAGAAGGGATGGGTCACTGCTGTAGTACAGGGAGCCCATGTCAAAATGCATGTTGCTTTCGGTTCTCTCCTCCTCTACCCTGTTTAAGCAAGCCCACATGTTCAGAGAAAGCAAGTGTGAACCTCAGTAAACAGTTACCCTCCCTAGCTAGTAGCTTTTTTGAGCACCCTAAGAGCTTTTAGAGATCCAGCATGATCTCTAAGCCTAAATGGCTTGGGCCCAGGGTACTTGGAGGACCGCCTCTCCCCATATAATCCGCCCCGCTCACTCAGGTCAGCAGGGAAGAATCTGCTAGAAGTCCCAACTGCACATTATGCAAGGATCTCACAACGGGCCTTTTCCATCTTGGCCCCAAGATTATGGAATAATCTTCCAGATGAGCTCCGCTCCACCACATCTTTAGATACTTTTAAGAAGAACCTTAAGACCTTCTTCTTTTCTCAAGCCTTCCCCCC
>NW_024810776.1:0-2869 GCF_019175285.1 Sceloporus undulatus | reverse complement strand
TCTTTCCAAACCTTTATGTAATTATTTTGATATAATTCCATATTTTTTGTTGTCAGATTTATCCCTAAATACTTTGACCTGTTTCTTTCTTTGAAATCCAGGTTTTTCCACCACTTTTGCCACATCTTTATCTGACATGTTCATAGTCAACATCACTGTTTTTCTCTGATTAACCCTATATCCTGAAATTTTACCATAATCTTTGAGGATTTTCATTAGATGGTCTGCACACTCCAATATATTATTTATAGTAAACACCACATCATCTGCATAAGCCCGTAATTTATAAGAATAGTTCTTAACCCCGCCCCCCCCCCCCTCCGATCTGTTTCTGTAGATATTTAATTTCCTAACTCTGGTCCCTTTTCTCAGGAACTTCATCTTGGACCCCTTGTACACGGCTTTGGGGCTTCTCTTGCTGGAAGTGACCCAAGTGCAGGACCACCAGGGCCCCCCGCAGACCTGATGGCCAACACAAAGGCCATGCGGAGGGAGTTGGGCTCCAAGAGAAAGAGGTTTCCAAATTACAACAGCTCTTTGGTAAGTTGCCATCCTGACTGTTAGTTTCATCTGTGTCTGGGCCGGCTCATGAAAGCAAGCGGAGAACACACTGTCCCAGTTTGGCAGAGAGAGTCCTGGTTATCTATCACCTCATTTTTTGAGGGGGCTTTGAAAATGTCCTATTTCTCTCTGCTCCTCCCACTTTCCCCCTTCTCCTCAGGTCAGTTCAGTTGCTGCAAAATGTATTCCAAGTTCAAAAGAGTGTGCATCCCATCAACTCAAAAGAGGGGAGAGAAGGGGGCAGGGTTTTGCCCTTGCCAAGATTCGGAGGCACAAGCAAACTTCTGTACCCTTCCTTGCTTGTGTGATCTTTATCATTAACAACTTAGGCCATCCGCTTTTGGTCTTGCTTGTCCACATGTGTCTTGCTTTCCCAATCTGTGAAATGCTGGGGGATACAGAAGAATATCTCTGGACTTAAATTGAGGGTGGGCCCAGTGGCCCTCAGGCCCAGAGTACTCCCCAGAACTGTTTTGTAAAAATGAAGTTTGCCTCTGAAATTAGGTGAGATATGGCTAAATGATTCATTGGTGACTAAATGTACTATACATGTTGAGATACTCAATATCTTAATCAAACAATAGTATTCCAGAAATGGCCTAAATTATATTGTTTATCATATTATATATTATATTGAAAGGATTTGAGACAAACTGGATCTCAAAGGCTGTAACTTTTTGCTTTCTTGCAGAATTTAAAGTTTATTTCCCGGACTGAATTTTAAAGTGTTGAAATAATATTTGCGATGCACCATGTGCTTTCCTCCCCTTTTGTTTAGTCACTCTCTGGATGAGGGCTATTTTCTGTTGCAGGTGACCTTTGCGGATGTGGCGATATATTTCACCAAGGAGGAATGGAAACTGTTGACACAAAAGCAGAAATTTATGTACAGTTCTGTGATGATGGAGAATTATGAGAATGTGGCCTCTGTGGGTAAGGAACCTGAATCCATTGCCCTTCCTATTAAGACTGAGGGCCCTTTCATAATTTACTATCAGAGTGCTATGATTCCACTTTATTATTATAGAATCTAAGAGTTGAAATAGACCACAAGGACCATCCGGTTCAATCTTCTGCCATGCAGGAATAGACATTCAAAGCATCCCCAAGAGATGGCTATCCAGCCTCTGTTTAAAGACCTTCAAAGAAAGAGACTCCACCAAACTTTGAGGGAGTGTATTCCATTATTGAAGAGCTCTTACTGTCAGGAAGTTCCTCCTAAAGTTTAAGTGGAATCTCTTGTCCCTGTGGCTTCCATCCATTGTGCCATATCCTTTTCTCTGGAGTAGCAGAAAGCAAGCCTGATCCATCCAGAATATGACATCTCTTCAAATATTTGATCAGGGCTGTCATATCCACTCTTAACCTTCTCTATTCAAAGCTAAACATATCCAGCTCCCTAAGTTGTTCCTCAGAGAGCATGGTTTCCAGACCATTCACCATTTTGGTTTCCTTCCTCTGGACATGCTCCAGCTTCTCAATATCTGTTTGAATTGTTGTGCCCAGAACTGGACACAGGATTATTGCAAGTGAGCCCTGACCAAAACAGAATAGACTGGCACTATTACTTCCCTTGATCTTGACACTATACTCCTATTGATACAGCCTAGGATCACATTGGCCTTTTTAGCTGCTGCATCACAATGTTGACACATGTTCCACTTGTGCTCTGCTACCATTCCTAGTTCATACGTAATTTAACTGTCATAACAACTTCCTGTGGAATCTTGGAATTTCTAGTTTTAGGGAGGCACTATTGTTCTCCACTTTGTAAGGATTCTAAATATCCAATCCTAAACTGCCAATTCTAGAATTTTGTGGTAAGGAGCCATGGAGATTAATGCTTTTTGCCCCTAAATGGTCCTCAGCCCATTCCTGAGCAAGTTTCCTGGCTTTTGTGGCCCCTCTTCCAGCTTTTTGAGGCTCTGGAGAGGCTTCATGGGAAAAAGGCTTCCCTTGGCCCTGCAATGGATCAGAGAGGATCCAACAGTGGCAAAATGTCCTCCACTTCCCCCAAAGGGATGCTGTGGGATATTGAGGGGCAAAACGTTATGCCATATTTTTATTTTTATGTTTTTAAATTTTATTAATAACAGACATCACATTACAAACATTGCAAGCATATAAACAAACATACATAAAACATTGGTTTCAATACCAAAACACAAAACAAAAGAAACATTAAAAACTAACAACCATGTAAATCTAAAACATTATATTATATTATTTAATTCTAATATATCATGGCTTCTTCAAAGTAAATGCATATTTTAAATTACTAACCATATCATATCTCCTAGGTATACAT
>NW_024810775.1:0-2869 GCF_019175285.1 Sceloporus undulatus | reverse complement strand
GCTTGACCTCTCCTGAGCCAGGGAAGAGCTACCACACTCAGAGGCATTCCTAGTATATTTGTGCAAATCATTCATCAATCATCCCTCTCTTCCACAGCCTTTTCAGGTCCAGCGGAGCTGCTGGACAAGCAGAAGAGGGCAAGGCTCGCTTTCTCTTGCCAGACCCATAACTTCAGCACCCCTTCCCAGCAGCGCACTAGTTGACGCCCCCCAAACCCTCCTGGCAATGCCCTTGGCCATCTTTCTGGCCTGGGCCAGTCAGGCGCTGGGTCATCTCCCTTCCTGATCTCTCACACCAAGTTATAGTCGGTGCCCTGACTGGGGTTTCTGGACAGTGCTGGAGGAAATGCTTGCCTTTGCGTGGAATGGGAATCTATGGCTTCAATAATCTTATTCAAGAAGAATATGTGAAGATTCCGAGGAAGTCAGTGAGCATGTGAAATAAAAGTACTGTCAGTCCTCGGTATACGCTGGGGTTTGGTTCCAGGACCCACGGTGGATGCCAGAACCCATGCATGCTCAAGTTACAGTGGAGCCTTGTTATACGCTGGGGTTTGGTTCCAAGATCCCCTGTGTATTACAAAATCTGTGTATGCTCAAGTGCCATTCAATACAATGACATAGCAAAATGGTGTCTCTTATAAAAAAATGGAAAATCAAGGACTGATATTTGAAATTTATACTTTTTTTAACATTTTGAAACTGTATCTTTGAATCTGTGTATAAAATAATCCGTGTATAAGAAGGGCCGACTGTACCTTAAATACAAGGGCATACTAAAATAGTGTCCCTTAAATAAAATAAAATAAAAAGAGTTACTTTTTGGAACTGATAAATTTTGAAAATATTTTCAAGGTCTGGATGCTTGAATCCATGGACAAACATCTGTGGAAATTAGCTGGGAAACAAAGCAGTCCCAGATTGCAAGCAGACCTCTACAAATTCCCTTTGGCATCCCAGGGAGCCTCCACAGCCGGTCCAGAAATATTCTAACTTTATGGTATCTAAGCAGAAAGGCAGATTAGTCCATCTTCTGGGATTAAGCTGGAGCCACGTCTAGCCAGCAAGAAAGGTCTGAAAGAGAAACAGCATGGTGCCATGGACTGAGGGCTGGACTAGGACCAGGAGGTCAGGATTCGAATCCTCACTCAACCTTGGAAATCCATGGGTGAGCTTGCATATATCACACTCTCTCAGCCTCAAAGGAAGGCTCTTCTGAATAAATATGGACATAAAAGAGACCCCTACGACTAAGTATTATACAGTGGTTTGAGTATTGGCCTAGTACTCTGAGAAAGCAAAGTATAAATCCCCACTTGGCCATAGAAACTCACTGGATGCCCTTGGGCAAGTTGCACTCAGTCTCAGAAGAAGGCAATGGTAGCAAGGTTTTTACCAGAGGACCTCAATGTGTCGGGCGGATTGTATGGGAGAAGGCGATCCCATAAGTAAGGTTATAACCAAGACCTTGTACTGTGCCCTGAAATGAATAGGCAGCCAATTAAGAGATTTTAATATAAGTGTGATATGGTCACCTCTAGATCTTCCAGTGACTACTATGGCAGCCATATTTTGGATTAGTTGAATTTTCCAGACTTGGTACAAGGGTAGCTATAGTAGAGCGCATTACAGAAGTCAAGACGTGAGGTTACAAGAGCATGCATGATAGTTTTCGAGTCTACAGGTTCCAGGAAAGGGCGCAATTGGCATATCAACCAAAGTTGATAATAGGCACTCCTGGCCATCGCATCTATCTGAACTCACATCTGGAGCGACAGGTTCAGGAGCACCCCCAAACTGCAAACACAGTCTTTTAGGGGAAGTGTGCCCCCGTCCAGGACCGGTTCACAAACCTCCATACCTGGATTAGGATCTCCATCAAGTACCTCGGTCTTATCGGGATTCAGTTTTAATCTGTTTCTCCTCATCCAGCACATTACTGCCCCAAGACATTCATTCAGAGGGGAGATGCCTTCCTTAGTTGATGCAGAGGTCTAGGGCATGAAGAGATATAGTTGGGTGTCATCAGCGTACTGATAGCACTCCACTCAATTTCTCCAGATCATCTCTCCCAGCGGTTTCATGTAGATGTTAAACAGTATTAGTGACAAGATGAAGCCCTGAGGAACACCAAATTTAAACTCCCTTTTAAAGGAACAACTGTCCCCAGGCATCTCTGTCTGGAATCTGCTTGAGAGATAGGACCGGACCCATTGCAATGCATTGCCCCCGATCCCCAATTCCCTCAGGCTTTCCAGAACGATACCATGGTCGATGGTATTGAAAGCCACTGAGAGATGTAAAAGCTTCAACAGGGTCACACTTCATCTGTCGGTGTTCAAGCAAAGATCATCTACTAAGGCGACTATAGCATGCTTGACTCCGTATCCCGTCTTGAAGCCAGTTTGAAATGGGTCTAGATAATATGATTCTTCCAAGAATGCTTGGAGTTGAAAAGCAATTTCCTTCTCAGTCACCTTGCTTAGAAATGGAAGATGGATCTGTAATTGTTCGTGTCCAAGGGATCTAGGGAGGGCTTTTTCAGAAGACGCTGAACCACCACTTCTTTTAAGCAAGATGGAAAATAGCCCTCCCTAAGAGATGCATCTATGATACATCTCAGATGAGTCCTAAGTTCATCTCCTCCTTGGATGACCAGCCATGAAGGGCAAGGGTTGAGAGGGCAAGTTGTCTTCTTCACACTTCCAAGGAGCTTGTCCACATCCTCAGTACTCACAGATTCAAATTGATCCAGTATGATCTTATTCACTGAGTTAATGGACACCTCACCTATAGCCTCTATAATAATGTCTGCTTCTGGAAGAAGGGAAGGAGCACGCCCTTCCTTCCTTCCTTCCTTCCTTCCTTC
>NW_024810774.1:0-2869 GCF_019175285.1 Sceloporus undulatus | reverse complement strand
GTCCTCTGAGGGTCCTCCAGGAGAGACTGATGGAAGGACCCCTCGCTGGGTTTCCCTTTTCTCTTGGCAACTGGCCTAAAAAAAAAGGAAGGAGGCCGTTTTTGCTCCAGGAGCCAGAGATTTTAAAGTTTCCTGAGGAAAAGTAAGAAGAACTTCAAGTAAAATGGTATCCCTGCTTTCATCTTTTTTGCAGTATTGATTGATTGATTGACTAATTCCTATTCCTTACTGACCTCTTCTCCTGATTTCCCATGAATCAGATTTCTTAAACTCTCCATTTCAGGCATATCTTCTCACTTAAGGAACCAATTGTCTGTTTTCCAATTGTGTGTCTTCTCTAGAAAGGATGCAAAGGAAAGAGATGCACAAAAGGGAGGTGAACTCCTGGGAATCATTAATCAACCTCCATGAAGCTGCCTTTGTTTTGTGCAGAGCCTCCCTGCCTCCAGGTGGCGCTGCTTCCCTCCTTTTCCATCTCAGACTCAAAGCTGATGCCCCGCCCCCTTCCAGAGACAGAGACCCAATGGAAGGTGGGCAGAGAGGGTGGGAGGGGCCAGAGGCGGGACCATACATATTTGGGACCAATGGGGAGAGAGGAGAAAATGTAATTTCTTCAGCTAGTATAGTAATTCCAATGCCATGGTCAGGAGGTGGCGCTGTGTCCCTTCCTTGACACTGATGCTCCGCCTCCCTCCCAGCAGCCATGGAACAGACACAAACAGCGACTGAGCTTCAGAGAAATAGTGGGCGTGGTCAAGGGTGGGGCCATGCAAATTTTGGACCAATAGGTGAGAGAAGAGCCCCGAAGTCTCTCCTCTTGCGGAAGAGTGCCCCTGGAGGCGAGGCTGTGAGGGCAGGGAAGCCGTGGCTGGGGGACTGTGGAGAGGTCCATGAGCGAAAGGAGCTTCTGGGGACGGAGAGGGAGCAGAGGTCAAGGAGGAGGAGGGAGGGCTGGGACCAGGCCACGGTCTCACTGTGGCCTGGAAGGACGTCCCAAGGAGAGGGGGCTCTGGGTGGAAAGGGAATCAGTCATGCGCTTTTAGGATGCCATTAGCAATTGGAGTAATGATAAGCTGGAAAATTGGTACAATATGATATTTTTAATATTGTTCTCTGGTAATGTGTTTGTTTTGTTCTTAGGAGGTTTTTCCTCCTTTTGGAGGGACTTTTCTGCTGGGCTTCTCTGCCGTTGTTTGGAAGGAATTTTCTTTCACAGCCTTTTTGTGTCTTGTTGCAGGAGCCTCTCTCAGAGCAAAAGGGAGGAGGAAAAGATCCCTTTGTGGATGATGGGGGCAGTAGTCGCTCAGCCCAGGGCTCATTCCCACTGCCTTCGCTCTGTCTAAATGGGTCCATCGTTCCCACCATGAGAGCAGACCTTTTCATTCTCCCCTTTTGATTTCTTGGGTTTGGGGCACAATTATCATCCCCATTAGTTTGGGCCACTTCAGGATCCATGTCACTCGTGGGAAGTTTATATACCTATATATATATATATATATATATATGATTGATAGAAGATTCCATTCGTTAGTTTTGCAACTTCTTGCCTCACTATGAGTCGGATCACCTGAGTAATTGAAAGTAGTTGCAAAACTAACCAATTGAATCTTCTATCAATAATATATATATAGTTTCCATGATTGACATGCATTTTGAAGCGCTGCAAACTAATAGGGATGACAATTGTGCCAAAAAAGAAGCGATTAGACTTTATTATCATTATTATTATTATTATTATTATTATTATTAATTAACCCGATCAGCAATTCCCTTTCAATCATATTGGGAACGCGGTCCTAAGATCCAAAACACACTCTGGAAATAATCCAGTTTGAGACTGCTTTAACCAGGGCTGAGGAGTAAGGAGTAAGAGGGTTTTACAGGAGAAGGAATAAGGAGTAACTAAATATATTTGCTACTCCTTATTCCTGTTATTCTATTCTACATTCAAACACCATTTTTAAAAATTATTTTGCACTAATTTAAATTTTAAATTTAAATTTTTTTTGTTTTAGGTGGTATGAAAATGTATTTCATTGAGGAGTATAATAGGAGTAGGATTTAACACTAAGAAAAAGCATCTTACTCCAGAATAGGACAAGGATTAACCCCCAAATCACCACAACTCCCCAGCCCTGGGTTTGACTGCCCTGGATCAATGCTGAGGAATTCTGGGAAATGGAGTTTGGTGAGACATTGAGCCTTCTCTGTCAGAGAGAGCTCTGGTCCCACAGCAAACTGCAGTTCCCAGAATTCCCTGACACTCAGCCAGGGCAGTTAAAGGGGTCTCAAACTGGCTTATTTCTGCAGTGTGTATTGTTGTTGTTGTTGTTGTTGTTGTTATTATTATTATTATTTGAATCCTGCTCTTTTCCCAGAACTGGGACTCAGAGTGGCTTCACAACATTAAAAAAAAGTACAATTAAAAACATAGAAAAAACAATATTAATAAGGAATTAAATTATTCCAATAATTTGGGACCAATATTGATGACTTAAAAAAGGCAAAAGGCACGAAACAAGTGTCTGAGAAGAAAACAGATGACAGCAGAACAGAGATAGAGAGAGAGATCTAGTGGGAATCTCAGGTATTCAGGGACCAGAAACAGAGTCTTACAAAGGTCTTTGCAGACAGTCCTCCAGAGAATAGGACTCAGAACAATGGAGGCAAACTAGAGGAAAAGAGGATCCGCCTAAACATTAGGAAGAATTTCCTGACAGTAAGAGCTCGTGTGTGTGTGTGTGTGTGTGTGTGTGTGTGTATCAAACTGTATCCACACTGAAAAAAGAGTCCAGTTTGACACCACTTTAACTGTCATGCCTCAATGCTGTGGATTTCTAGGAAGTGTAGTTTGTTGTGGCACCAGAGC
>NW_024810773.1:0-2870 GCF_019175285.1 Sceloporus undulatus | reverse complement strand
AGCACATAGATCTGAGGTTTTAACCCAGACTTTTAAGGAGCTGAAGCTATTTTGAAGATAGGGTTCAACACCTTGGATAGCCTCTCTTTGATCTGCAACCCAGGGCAGATTCACTTTCCCATTGACATGGAAGTCAGGGACTGTCACTGTAGATCATAATGGCAATGAGGTAGCTTTAGCATCACAGACAACACACCTTTCAGGACCACCTATTGGGGGATAAATGTCAGGAGAGAGTTATTGTCTTCATGCTGTGCATGTGGGCTTCATGAAAACATCTGCCTGGCAAATGGGAAAGTGGAAGCTGGATGAGATAAGCCTTTGGTCTGATCCAACGGGCTCTTTGTCTGTTCTTAAATGAATGCTAGTTGCACTCAAGACAATAAATGCAGTGGCCAGGAGTGCATTTGCATAGTGAAAACTAGTGTGTCAGTTGTGCCTTAGAAGGTTACATTAGACAAGCCACACTCTCTCAGAAAAAGGCCATTGCAAATCTCCTCTGAATTAATCTTACCAAGGAAACCTTAGGACAGGGTCACGGTAAGTTAAAGTTGATTTTAAGGTGCTTAACAACTACAAGGAGGCTTCTCATCAATTGCCAGTGCTGAGGAAAGATTCAGGACGGATAGTCAGTGGAGCTTTTGTACATGGAATTGGAAAGGGGAGCCCTTCTTCTGCATTGCCTCAAAAAATAAAATGACATGAGCCCTGTAGCTTCACTACGTACGGCACCCAACAATGATTTCCCTCCCTTCCTTTCCTCTCCAGGTTATAGACTTTGCAAAGAAAAAGATAGCGAGAGTTAGAAGCAGAGGAAGAGAAATAAGGCTAATGAGGAAAGAAAAAAAGAAAGATGGACATTGGCACTTTAAAAATGATTTCTCCATTACCAGACAGGGTTGAAGGCAGCCCTTGAATCAGATGAGGTGAAGACTAATAACAAAAAAGGTATTCAAATGGTCTCTTCTAAGCCTAGAGCTATTAACATTTGGCTCAGTGTTTCATGTTACCTCTTTGCAGAATAAATGAGAGCTGTGTGTAGTTCTCAACTCAGTTTTCAACCCTAGGCTTGGAAGTTATTTTATTATTATTGTTATTATTATTATTATTATTTGGACTGGAATTTTCAGAAGCCTTCAGCCATTCCGCTGCCATGCTGTCTGGGAGATTATGGAATATGTAGTCCAAAAATGTAATGGATGGAAGCATATTTACCAGTTTATGTTATGTAACATATACTACATAGCAGAGGAACTAAGAAATCCTATTAGTGAATTGTGAAGTTGAGCAACAGGACACTGGCAAGAGTGTCCCGATGTGCATTAGTCTCTATCAGTGTGCACCAACATTCCCTAGAGTGTCCTGATGCACAATGGAATCAATGCACAAAGGACTGATGTGCATCAGTCCCATTGTACTTTGGTCCTGTTGTGCATGGGTCACTTTTGGCTCCCTACTTAGCAATATGGCAGTGGCCCTTTACTGGATACAGAACTGCCCAGTTCTAATTCCTGCAGATACAAGTCCACTTATGAAAATGAAAGTCCCCAATAGGATTTCAGCCATTGCTTCCAAGTTTTGCCTTTTTGTAGGCAGCGAAACTAGGAAGAACCATTCAGGGCAGGATTTACCATTATGCTGGCTATCTCAGGCAGTAATTGCCAAGGATTGTGGGAAGGAGACATCAGCAATAACTCTCTTAGCAGTTCTCCTTTAATCCTGCCACCCTCTGGCATTCTTTGCTATTCTAAGACAGAACTATGTGTATCTCTCAGAGTGGCAGAGGACACATTTGAAATACTGGCTTGGACAACTTAACTTTTTTGGATAACAGTTCCCACAATCCCCTAGACTCTACGAGCAGTGACCATGCCAGATGAAGGATTCTGGGAGTTATTGTCCCCATAAGTGAGTTGCCTATGATTTACAGTTAACTGAAAATCTGCTGGGTTCCTGAACATGTAGGTGACAAGGACAGCATCCTTTGCCTTGGGTGGCAAAAGGTCTTGGAGAAGCCTTGAGATGATTTTGCACCTGTCACCAGTGGGAAAAGAGGTACTCCAAAGAATCTCAAGGGCTCAGCATTAAGTATAATGGTAGCACAGCATGATTTATTCCCCTTCTCCAAGTCAGTGGTGGGTCAAGTATAGCCCCACCTGGACTCCTTGGGGAAACAGACAAATGGCTCCAAAAAGGGTATGGAGGGCATTTTCACCACATTTGGAAAGTCAACTGGATTCTATTTACAAAATAGAACCTAAGGTATCTCTACGTTGCCTGTATTTTCATTATTTTGCTGCAAATAGGAAATCAACCCAATCACCATTTTGCATAAACCACATCATTAAGTTCCAGACTGAGCCTCAAGGTATTCACTGTAAGGATTCAAGCCGGGGAAGGGAGCTGACCTGGGAAAATAGTGGAGAGTGGACAAAATCTCTTTTTCTAGGAGGCGGCCACAGAAATCCGGCAAACGTCTTCCAACAAAAAATACTTTTTGTGAGATTTCTTCTTAGCGTTGTTTTGCTTTCTCTGACTTTGGCTTATTTGGGGAAATTGGGACTTTGGGATCTCCATCTCTGGCTTCAGACTCTGAGCTTCAGAAGGTTCCAAGAAAAATTCAGGGAGGTGTTGGAATGTTGGGGGGGGGGGGGGGGGCTCTGTGTGTTTGTGTGTGAAATTGGTGATGGGAAAGTAGCACGTTGGAAGCCATTTGAAGGCTTGTTTTGGGGTCAGGAATTAGCTAGAGAGCCAGGTTTTCAGTCCGCCCTTCTCTGCCAGCTACCCTCTCCTGCCGGGAAGGACAAGGACAGGGGGACAAAGGGGGGGGAGGTGGCCTGCGTCCAAGGTCTGTGGCTTCTGATGATAAG
>NW_024810772.1:0-2870 GCF_019175285.1 Sceloporus undulatus | reverse complement strand
TATTGGAGCTCTTTTCTTGTTTAATATAAGAGAACCAAGGAGCCCAGTCTCTCGAAACCTTGGACGTAGTATCATTCTCCATATATGATGATAGTGTATCCATTTCAAACATTTCGAACAATTTAAATTTCCATTCATCTATGGAGGGTAGTTCTTCAGATCTCCAATATTTTGCATATAGTGTTCTGGCTGCAGCTATGGCAAAAAATAATAATAATCAATTTACCATATGTTTTTTCCATCGATGGGTCTTCTATTATATTTAATAGATACATCATCGGGTCCGCACGAATATTGAACTTAAATATTTTCTTCATTTCTCCATGAATTTGTTTCCAATAATGTTGTGCCTTCTCACATCCCCACCAACTATGCAAGTATGTACCTAAGTCCTTTTGACACTTCCAACATGTAATGGTGAACATTAAAAAAGATACAAATAGGGGGTTGCAACGCAAGGTAGATAGGTTGTATAGGAACATTGAGGCTCTCAGAGTCAGATCAACTGCTTCCAATGATATTTAAGGAAATTGTGACTTCAGAGCTTCTGTTTATAATCACTGAAAATTTTGGTGAAATCAGAGAGATTCCAAAAGACTGGAGAGTGGCAAAATTTGTCAACATGTTCAAAAGGAGAGGAAAAAAAGAAGACCTTGGCAACTACCAGCTAGGCATCAATACCATGGAGGTTTCTGGGACAGATCATTAAACAAACAGCCTGTGAACATACAGAAATGAATGTTATGAATACTAAAACCCAGCATGGGATTCAAAAAAATAAGTTACAACTGGTTCTCTCTCTCTCTCTCTCTCTCTCTCTCTTGGTACAAGCCTGGTAGATCAGGGTAATGCTGTGCATGTAGTGCATCTTAACTTCAGCAAGGCTTTTGGCAAGGCTTAGGAAAAAAAATTCACAGAATAAAACATAAAAATAGTTTTAATGTCAAAAATATTCTGATGATGCAATGACAAAGAATTCCCCTACATCAAAATAAGCAATGTATACACTGTGCAAAAATGCATTAAAGACAAGGAGTATCTAAATGTTTGTATCTAATGTTTGTTCAGATATCACTTGGAACACCATCTGCAGTTCTGGACATCAGAATTCAAGAAGGATGTTGGCAATTTGTAATATGTCTAGAGGAGGTTAAAAAATATATGGAAACCACTCAGTATGAGGAATGGTTTAGGAAGCCATGTATATTAATCTTGGAGAAGAGAAGGAAGAAATTATCTGACAACCATTTTCAAATATCTGAAGGTACATTGTTTTTAACCATGTTGTAAGCCGCCCTGATCTTGGGAAGGGCAGGATATAAATAAAATTTTTATTTATTATTATTTATTGTACAGAAGAAATATCTGAAAGGATATTGTATATGTTGGACTACATCATCGTTAGTATACTTTCCAAATCTACATTTCTATTGTTCTGTGGTGATCTCAAAGATATGTTTGTGGAACCTCACCTTCCCTATGGTCAGCTCTGTCCTGTGGAGAAAACTATGATGCTGGGTTTCAAATATTTTTGTGATAGCTAAGAATGTTAGAGCCCTAAAATGGTGTGCTGTATCTGAAGACAACCAATTCCCATGCTTCTGAAAGGTAAAAGACATGGAGTGGGAAGCTTTTACATGTCCAAATGTGTTTGACTTCTAACATGGATTATGGGGTGGGGGGGGGTTGCAGTCTAATAGCATCTGGTGAACCACAGCTTTGCCATTTCTAAACATGCAGGAAACAACCAGTGGGTAACGTAAAGGAATAACAACAACAACAACAACAAAAACATCTACAGTAGAAGAGATGGGAAAAGAAGAGAAACAAACTTCATATAGGTATATCTTTTTTAAATCACTAAGACATGACATAAATTGAAGCCAATTATTCAGTGCTTTATAGCTGAATGATGTAAATGTAATACGCATGCTATTGTAGCTACACCACAGAATTAAAGTAGTTTGACACTAACTTCTATGAATATATCATACTGAATCTTGGAATTAGTAGTTTGGTGAGGCGCTGGAGTTCTCTGACAGAACAGGATGAGTACCTCACCAAACTACAAATTCCAGGATTCTACAATTAAAGGGGTATCAAACTGCTTCATTGCTGCAGTGTGGCCACACCCTTAGACTTAGTATAGTCTTCACAGTGAAGGCTTGGACAGCACTGGGTGAAGGCATAGCTCCATGTCTATCAAAAAGGGGGGGAAAGAGGACCCAAACAATTCCCACCCAGTTAGCCTGATATCATTAGAGTCTGTGAGCATTTAGAAGGGAATGCAACAACTGTCCCCCCCCCAAAAAAAAAAATATCAACATGGGTTTCTTAAAAAAACAAGAAATGCCTAACTAATCTTCTCTCTTGCTCTCTCCTTTCCTTTTACATTGATAAAATTACCAGATTGGTAGATGAAGGGAATGCTGTAGACATAGCATATCTTGATTTCATAAGGCCCTGAATAAAGTCCCCCATGATATTATGGCAAAAAGCTAGTAAAATGTGGAATACAGAATGAAACTCTAGGTGGATTTGTAATTGGTTGACTGGCCAAACCAAAAAATGCTCAGTAATAGCTCCTCCATATCCTGGAGATAAGTGACTACTAGGGTTCCACAGAATTCTGTCCTGGGCCCAGTGCTATTCAACATCTTTAGCAATGATCTGGATGAAGGAATAGTGGGCACACTAATAAAATTTGCAGGTGACAACAAATTAGGAGTAGCTAATACTCCAGACATCAGGATCAAAATTGAAATTGACTTTAACAGATTAGAAAGCTGGCCAAAATGAACAAAATGAATCTCAACAGGGAGGCATGTAAAGCACTGCCCCTAGGCAGAAAAAACAGGGAGACATGTAAG
>NW_024810771.1:0-2870 GCF_019175285.1 Sceloporus undulatus | reverse complement strand
CAGGCCCGATGGCATTGGGCCTGTCCTTTCACTCCCTCCCAGGCCAGAAGATGACAGTTGGAAGGAGGGAGGGGAGGGCTCTTCCTCTTCAGGCCCAAAGGTGTTGGGCCTGTCCTTTCACTCCCTCCGAGGCCAGAAGATAACAGTTGGAAGGAGGGAGGGGAGGGGTCTTCCTCTTCAGGCCTGATGGCGTTGGGCCTGTCCTTTCACTCCTTCCCAGGCCTGTGCCTATATCTGATGACATATTTTTGTACTGCTGATGCTCTTTTAATTAGTTTTACTACTATTTCAAAAGCACAAGAGAGGCTTATCAAAGGCTTCTCTCAGACTTTGGAACTCTCTGGGAAGTTGATACCAATCTATCCATCTCTATTGTCCCTCTGCTGACAGGCAAAAACATTCAAATTCAAGGAAGCTTTTGGTACCTATACTGATTTAATAGTGGGTTTAAAATCTGGTAGGTGCTGTTACTGGTTTGTTTTATTTGTGTGTGTGCATGCACGCACGCACGCTTTTTAAATTTATGGCTTTCTATTAGATATGTATTCTAATTAGGGATGTAAATCTTTGACTATTTCATCTGTGCATGACTCCCTGAGAGCCTGTGATATAGGACAGAATATAAATATTTTAATAAAATAAAATAAAAATAAATAAGAATTCTAATTAACAAGATTCATGTTTTAATTTCAACTTTGCTCATTTTATTTATATATTGTTAGTTGCCTTGAGCATTAATTTTATTTGAATTGTACATATATGTAGGCCGGAATTCACCAAGGCAGTTATGAATGGATAACCACCTTAGTTACATAGCTACATAGTGCCTCAAAGCCTGATCCTCCCCTCCATCCTCACGTAACCAGGCAGCAGCCACTGCGAGCAACGGGGATCTGTTCCCTTGTTGATCAGAAAGTAGTTGGCTGACATTTCCATCCTTTCATGAGCGATCTCTGGTACAAAGGCCAGAAGTAGGTCCTTGTCACATTCGTCCTCTCACCAGAGATCACTGTAGAATGAGGGAGTGGATAGGTCAGCTGTTTCTTGATCGACAGAAGAACAGACAGAAAAACAGTTGTTGCCACTTGCACCAGCTGCTGCTCAGTAAGTCAGGACTGGGGGACTTTCATGGTCCCTACATATTTCCTAAACTAGTAAATGCAGAGGGATTGTGAATATAGCCACATAAGTATGTAACTCTTTTTTAACATATATCTTTATTCAATAATTAATAAAACATATTAAAACATCAGTACTAATACTAATACAATACAAACATCCACATAATCATCTTAAACAACCTTGTTCTAAACATCATCTCATCATCTTCTTATAGCTTATTTTATCTTATCCCATTTCTCACACCTCACACTCTCCCCCTGCCAGTTCTTACCCCTCCTTTCCCAATTTGCTCCTACTTTAACCCTCTTTGCTTCTCCTCTTTCCATTTCTTCATCCTTCCACATCCTTCTTCTCTTCTCTTCTACTTCTTTTTCAACATCCCTTTCTCCCACCTTCTTACTTACTGCATAGCAAGTATGGAACTTTATGTAGTTCTTGCATATAAACTTCAGATTGTCTTGAGATAACTTTTTAATAATTGCCTTCCAGAATGATGCTATTTGGCAACACAACTGCAAAATTTTGCCTCAGGACAACTGTAAAAAGATATTAGACTGTCTATTTGTGTTAATGTTTCTTTTATCATCTTAAAGACTAACAAGTTCTGTTTGACATAAACTTTCATGGACTTCATCCCACTTGACAGATGCATGTGTGTTTAAGATGCCATGAGACTCAATTATTTTTGTTGTAACAAACTAACACAGCTACCCTTTGGAAAGACTAGTGTTGTACATTATTATTACACTTATTTATATTTGTTAGCTTTTCACATATTCAAGTGCCAGGACCCCTCATGAAGGAAACCTTCATGTGAAAAGTGGGGGGGGGGGGACATAACTATAAAACAATGTTGTATGTGTTAGATTTCAAAAAGACTAATGGCCAAAAATGGGAAGTATGCCAACCAGCAAAAAATAAATGGTATCTCTTGACGTAAAAATAGAGAAATGGAAATGAAGGAAACCCAGAGACAGATGAAGCGAAAAAGGTTAATGTTTATATAAATTTAATAGAAGAAACAAATGTCATGTGAGCTCTATGCAGATTAACTATTGCATACTGATAACACCCCGCCCCATGTCTCCAGATTATCTCACCCAGCAGCTTCATGTAAATGTTGAACAGCACTGGGAGCAGAATCGTGCCTTGAGGGATGCCCAACTTGAGCTCTCTCTTGGCTGAAGAACTGTCTCCAAGCATCACCATCTGGAATCTGCCCGAGAGGTAGGACCAGAACCACTGGAGTACAGTACCCCTGATTCCCAACTCTCTCAGGTGTTCCAGAAGGATACCGTGGTCAATAGTATTGAAGGCCGCTGAAAGGTCCAAGAGCACCAGCAGAATCACACTTCGCCTGTCGATGCCCAGACGGAGATCACTGACTAAGGCGACCATAGAGATCTCAACTCTGTATCCCGTCCTAAATCTGGTTTGAAATGGATCTAGAAAATCCATTTCTTCCAAGACTGCTTGGAGTTGAATGGCGACTGCCTTCTCAATTACCTTGCCTAAGAATGGTAAAAGCGAAACTGGCCTGTAATTGTTTCTGACCAGGGGGTCAAGGGAAGGCTATTTTAGCAGTGGTTTAACCACACAGCCTCTTTAAGGCAGGATGGAAGACAGGCATCCCTAAAAGATGCATTGATTATGTTTTTTAACAACATCTTGATGGTATCTCCCCCCTGGACTGCCAGCCAAGATGGGCAAGGGTTGAGTGAGCAGGTCATCCTTTTCATACTACCAAC
>NW_024810770.1:0-2870 GCF_019175285.1 Sceloporus undulatus | reverse complement strand
ACCTCAGCGTCAACAAAGGAAGGCATCTCCCCTCTGAATTAATGTCTTGAGAAAGTAATGGGCTGTATGAGGAAAAACAGATTAAAACTGAATCCAGATAAAACAGAATTACTTGTTGTAGGATATCCTAATCTGGGTATGGAGGTTTGTCAACCTGTCCTGGACAGGGTCACAATTCCCCTAAAGTACGGTATTTGCAGTTTGGGGGTGCTCCTGGAACCGTCGCTCCAGATGTCACCTCAGATAGATACTATGGCCAAGAGTGCCTGTTATCAGTTTCAGTTGATACACCAACTGTGTATCTGGAACCTGAAGACCTAAAAACTATGCGCTGGTAACCACACGTCTTGACTTCTGCAATGCGGTCTACAAAGGGCTATCCTTCAACCAAGTCCGGAAACTTCATCTAATTCAAAATATGGCAGCCAAAGTGGTCACTGGAAGATCTAGAGGTGACCATATTAAACCTATAATAAAGTCTCTTCACTAGTTGCCTGTTAATTTCCGGGAACAATACAAAATCTTGGTTATAACCTTTAAAGCCCTTCATGGCTTGGGTCCAGCTTACTTATGGGATCCCCTTCACCCATACAATCCGCCCCACAGATTGAGGGCATCTGGTAAAGTCTTACTATTAAAAAGTAGGCTGGCTGCATTTACCCAGAGGACCTCCTCTTCTGTCACTTCCAAGTTAAGAAACAGCCTCTGGAAGAGATCTGATATATCACCGGTCTTTAAGGCTTTAAAAAGGCAACCAAGACGTATCTCTTTCCAGATTAACATTCCAGCAATCTCCTATTAATTTAATTAATTGTTCAACAACTTCTCCAACTGCCTCTGCCCTTGTGATGATCTCCTGTGGTCCAAGAAGCCAAACTGCGGCCCTCTAATGGCTCTTAGCCCAGCAGACTCTTAAACTCATCACGCTGCCAGCACCCAGTGAATTATAAAAGGATTTCCCTTAACCTACACTGGGACCAGTTAAGGAACCTTATTTCTCCTCCTTTACTGATTTTCCAAGCATCAACTGAGACAAAACATGTGTAAAAGGAGTGTAAAGTAGTAGATACTCTAAGGAGATATTTATTATAGATAACAAAATATAACTGAAATATAACTCATACAAGATATTAAGAATCTTACAGGTACAATATTTGTAAGTAGATAATATTCAATTCATATAAGCTATTAAAAATAAATCGACCTAAGCGTCCAATTCTGAGACTAACTTCCAAGATCCGCTCTTTAACTGTCTCTCTCTCGATCTCCAACCGACACAATTCCCCCAACTGTCTCTTGGTCTCTCAGGCCTTATATCTCCTTCTCATGGAAGCTTCCAGAAGAACCTTTATCTTGCTCTCTGATTGGTCAAGAGAGCCTTCCGTAGCAGTGATGTCATTCTGCGTTTGCATAAACCTCCCTTTACTGCCTGAATGGAGCCCTGTTACTACTACAACAACAACAACAACAACAACTATTTTCCTTGGAAGAGATTCACAACTATACCTTGTTTCCTGGCTGGGAAGAATAGGAGGATTCCAGAGGTTTCCATTTCCACTAAGATTAGGAGCTCACAAATTTCCATGGAAGAGGCTTCCTAAGGCAGAGTGTGCCAGGACAGAGTGGGAAACAGGGGGTTCATCATGGGTGAATTACCGTTTTAGCTGAACCTGGGGCTCAGGGTCCCTAAAAGAGGAGGTGCCCAGGCCCCCCAGATTCCCCTCTGAGCCTTCAGGAGAGCAAGACTCAGGGAAGGGACAGTCTGCCAGGGGCTCAGAGTCCATCGGGGCAAATTTCGAGGGCCCTTTCCCAAAAGCTGGCCAGGATTGGTTTCAGGGGCTGGCATTTTCCTCTCAGATGACAGTCAGGATCTCAAAGACCACTCCCCATTTTGGAATTTGTTTTTTTGACTGTGCTGTCCTCAGTGGAGACTTGCTTGCTCCTAAGGTGCCATGGAGGTGAGCATGGAACGTACAGGGAAGGTGGCTTTTGCAGTCTTTTCCACCATTGAGCTTACCTTGTGTGGTCTTCAAGCCTATTAGAAGAGAGCAGGAAAGTAATCGGGAAGAGAAAGCAAAGTCCCACATTTGCTCCCATAAGCTGCCCGTGGAGCTTTTCCCAGCATGCCCTAGTCCTCAGTCTCCCTCCCAGGCTCCACCGTTTCCTAGAGAGATGGAAACCTTCAAGGGAGAGTCCTTGGGGGTCAAGCTAAGCTCTCCTCTGCTTCCCAAGGCCTCCTTCTCCATCCACAGCTGGTCTTTGGAAGGGAGAACTAGACTGCTCTTGGGAAAGTTACTTTTGGAGGGACAGGGACTCCCAAAACCTCCCACTCTGGCTCTAACATTAAGGACTACAAATCTCTGCAATGAACTGGGCCACGTCTTACACCAGGAGTTGGGATCCTGGGGCACTCCCTCCATATTCCCATTAAGAAAAAGACTGAATCTCCATGACTGGTGCTATGTTTCATACTCTTGGGAAGGGAAGCCAGGAAAACAGAATGCTTGAAAGAATTCAAAGGTTTATTGAATGGAGATAGAAGTGTAAGATGCCTTAAAATCATATGTTCTGAATCAAAGACAGCATCAAAGGGGGCTCTGATAGTTTTACAGGACAGAATCTGGATAGACACTTCCTCCAAACAAAAAGTATTTCACACTTCCACTTTCTTTCCTTTCTGGAAATGCTGATGCCTCAAGGGCTGGATCCTAAGCAAAACAGAGATACGGTTTGAACTGCAATTCAGAGGTCAAGGTTTGTATGTGGTTTTTGATGCCATTTACTATTTTCAAGGTCCAACTGTATAAATGATTTAATTTTTTTAAAAAAATTGTTATAATTTTAATGTCTTTGCATTGTTTTGAATTTGT
>NW_024810769.1:0-2870 GCF_019175285.1 Sceloporus undulatus | reverse complement strand
CCATGATGCCACACACTGCTCCACATGGCATGTGGCATCATGATGCTCTTCCGGTGCTGTGTCCATATGATGCAGCGCCAAAGGAGCGCCATATAGATGCAGCCACAGCTATGGCACCCTTTTGAGGGTACAAAAAGGAATCACTTTTTGCAGTTCCTTTTTGCATCCTTGAAAGGTCGGATCAGGACTGTGGCATGAGCTTGCTGTGGCCTCAATCTGGCTAGGAAAGGGGCAGAGTCCCCCTGCCCCTTTGGGCTGGTCTGTCAAGCCCCCAAGAGATTGAGAATGAGAAAAAGTGAAATACTGTTAACATGTTTTCTTACATTTTTAATAGTGTGTGTAAATGTGTGCCTTCAAGTTGCTTGTCACCATATGGGAACTCCATGAATTTCATAGGATTTTATAAGGAAAGGATTAGTCAAAGATGGTTTTGCCAGTTCCCTCCTCTGAAATGTAGCCTATAGCACCTGGTATTAATTGTCAGTCTTCCACCCTAGTACTAACCAAGGCTGACACTGCTTAGCTTCAAAGATGAGATGGAATTTGGTGCCTTTAGGGTATTTAGGCAGACTTCCCTTCAAAAGTCTGGTGAAAGAGCAAGTTTTTCACAGTTCTGTTCCAAAGGCTAAAAGAATGAACCTGGGATAATAATGCCCCCACCTACATGCCAAAATATATCAATTTTTCTTCAGACTACTTTTTAATATAAAGACCAGAGGTGATATCATATCATTTTCTTTTGCCATTTTGAGAGATAATTCAATGAAAACAGAAATATTTTGGGGATGGAAGTGTAGTCTCCAAGGACTATACTTCTCCACCCATGATCAAAGCCAAAGTCAGCATACACGGTTAGGACTTTGCCTTCTCTTCACACATTTTAAAGTTTGCTAGATATTGTGTAGATGAGTGGAACAATTAGACTGCTGCAAGTATGTGATCATAAGAATAGACTGTGCCATCTACTAACATTAAGGGAAAGGTTGCCAGATATGGTGGAAATGAGAAAGAAAAGTATATGGGATAGCAAATAAATAGTGGACACTTCAAAGGGTGCGGGAGCTGAAATCATACACAGACCACATCATATTTTATTAGCATTATTGTTGTTGTTATTGTTGTTATTATTATTATTATTATAGAAGCTAAGTGCAGGACATATGTGGACAAATGAGAAATATTTCTCTCTGTTCATGGTTGCAACAAATAATTTTAAAGAAAAGATACAAATCTGCTGTTATGGTTCTCTGGTCCAGCTTTTGAAGATTGTTTGTGATCATATTGAGTTCTGGTGGCACAGTGGTTAAATGCCTGTACTGCAGCCACTCACTTATAAACCACAAGGTTGCACGTTCATTACCAGCTCAGGGTCAACTGAGCCTGGCATCCTTCTGAAGTCGCTAAAATGAGTATCCAGCTTGTTGGGGGGCAATTAACTTATAGATTGTAAACTGCTTAGGGAGTGCTTAAGTGCATTGGTAAATGATATATAAATATATTTGCCATTGCTATTGCTATCATTATTGCAAGAAACCTAAAACAACTAAATGTACTTACAAACTGACTAAATTATTTTAGTTTGTAGTTTGAACCCCTCCCCATGGGATTTGCACTCAAATTCGGTGATTTTAAATGCATCCTGCTATACCACACATGCGATTCTAGCATTTTGGTTTCCTTATTCATCAGTGCTTATGAATAAATCAAGGCACAAGATATATGTATTTTTAAATACCTAAGGACGAACATTTTCATATCATTAAAAAGATTAGCTATAAATCTAGCTTCTAAGAACCCCTACAGTGCTTTAATAACTATTTAATAAATATTTAAATATGAATACCTGGGGAGAAAAAATAAAAGACAATAGCAACCACACTTAGTAAACATATAGTAGTTTATTTGTTTCTCTTGGGGTAACAATTAGCAATTACTTTCATAATTAGCCAGCAGCTGCCTCTATTGCAAGCTTGTAATCTCATGTACTTGTTCGCACCGAAGCAGGAGTGGGATCTCCAGATGTTGTGGGACTTCAAATCTCAAAAGCTGTAGCTAGCATGCTGAAGAATAAGGGATGCTGGGAACTATAGTTCAACAATATATGTAGGGCTACATGATTCACAATATTGCCTTGAGGTCTAATCCATATCAAGATCATCTACATCCTTTAAAATTGGATGTAGTATATCACATTGCCATATCTTTAGTTTTATAGAGACAAGTGAATGTCATAGATTCAATTGGTCAGTAAATGTGCAGCTAATGTTCCTGATGCCTATTAGTTCCATTATATCATTCTCTTAGATGGGTGAAAAACATCTCAGTCTTGAATTCCTTGCATATCTCCAACTCCCACCAGCATTTTCTTCTCACTATCGTTTTGAATCAGGCTGTGAGTGTTTTTCAGTATTGAATATAATATTTTATGCATTTTTCCAAATTGATTCTTTTTTCATCCCCCCCTCCCCATGTGTGTCCTATGAATCATGTGTGTGTGTGTGTATGAATTAAATTGTGTTCATTTTTAACCATTCACATTTTAAAATGTGTGAAATGTTTTGTGAAATTCATCGTACACTTCACAAATGTGCTAAAAATCAACAAGAGGAGATTTTTTCCCCTCTTTAGTCCTCTGAAAGAATCCAATGGCTCATCTCTCTTCAGGCTCCCCTTATATAACCTACATGGGAATAAAGAATATATGCACATTTTCTCATCCATTATGGTAAGAATGTCTCAGCAATTGAAAGAAATAACTGAAAAATGTCAGCCACTGCAAGATTTTTTTTCTTTGTCCATGTGTAAAAGGGGGAGGGAAACAATAGTGTTTTGATCAGCTGAAGCAACACACTTTTTCAAAGCATGAAAAA
>NW_024810768.1:771-2870 GCF_019175285.1 Sceloporus undulatus | reverse complement strand
TTATTCGCCTTGTCTTTTATTGTCATTCAGAGAAATCTGTGAAAAATATTTCGCTGGCTGCTGGAAGGGAGAGAAGAAATCACCTTTTGGAAGAGAGATTTGTGGGAAGAATATCTTTTAAAAAAAATTCTCCTCAAGGTTTCACTGAACGAGGAGAAAAATATGGGTTTCTCCAGTCACTACACGGATGCTTTGGGATTAACAACCCATTCCAGAGAAATGCTAGAGGCAACCTCAGAGGTCCCCCAAAAGAAACAAGATCCCTTGCAGGAAATTAGGAACACAGTTTTGAGGCAGCTTAAAGAGCTTGGCTTCACCACGGAGGAATTACACGCCAAACCCTCTGCAGAGCTCACAGATCTCTTAGAGAAAACTTTGAATGGCTGCCATGCAATAGGGCCTAACCCTGCAACGGCTTCCCCCAACCCCCAGAATGTAGGACACTCAGGCTAGGAACGCTCGGGATCCCCTCGCCCGCAGAGAGCATGGGCAAACCCTAGGATGCCTTGGGCTGCAACCCCCACTGCCCGGAAAGATAACCCCCCCCGTCAAAGACTACCCCCAGAACCGGACCTATTAAGGCCCCGGTACACCTGGTTTCTGCAGTCCTTTCACAGAACACACCCACTCATCTAGATCCCACACCCAAACCGCCATGCCAGCAGATAGTAGCAACCCTAAAGCCAGATTTATGAGGACACCCCATAGTAAATGTAAAGGTTGGTCCCCCAGCAAAGCCGAAGCCAGCACAGATGCTAGTGGACTCCGTTGCCACCGTCTACTAGCATCAGGACTCAAGACAGTAGACAGCATGGAGCTGGTGGGATTCGGTGAAGGAAAACACCAAGCTGCCATTTGGACAGACATTCCCCTGCAATTAGGCCCCCTTTTTGATTTGATCAGAGCATGTGAGAATCAAGGAGAGGATAATGGGATTCTTGGCGTAGTATTCCTCAAGAAACACAGGCTCACTTTAGACTTAGCCAACAGTCTCCTGCGGCAACTAGAAGAAGGTCCCTTGGTTATTTCAGCCATTCACTGATGCACTGCCTTTAAGGCCCCGGCTCCCATCTTCCCTATTGCAAACGACCCCTGGACAATAGATTTCCCCGATGTTTGGATTAAGGACAAAATGGAGTGTGGAAAGGTTAAGGGAGCATGCGTGCTCATAGAAGGAAAGGATTTCCCACTCCAGAAGCAGTATAGATATCCCTGTGAGGCAGAAAAAGGTATAGCCAAGACTATCGAAGGTTTGCTGAAATGGAATGTAATTTTGCCTATGCAGTCCATTTGCAATTCACCCCTATAGTCTGTGCTTAAAGCAGATGGTGTCACTTGGAGAATGACTGTGGATTTTAGAGCCTTCCATGTGGTCACTCCACTGGTAGACCCTGTGGTAGCCAAACATAACGAAATCCTGGCAGCCATTGCCACCGGAGCAAACTTTTACAGCGTGATAGACCTAGCAAATGCTTTCCACTCAATTCCACTCCATGATTGCTGCTTCTACAAATTCGCGTTCAAATTCTGTGGCACTCAAATGTGCTTCTCCTGCACGCCACAAGGGTTTCACTCCAGTCTCAGTATTTTCCCCACACACGTGGTCAAAATGTGGACAAAATTGTACCCCACGTCATGCCCCCACGTCATGTTTACGTGGATGACATTTTGATCCACTCAGACTCACAGGAAAAGACCGCAGACTAGTGATTTGAGAAACCCATGTTTTTCTTCTCATTCATTGAGAACTTGATGAGAATTTTTTTTAAAAAATATTCTTCCCACAAGTCCCCCTTCCAAAATATTTCAGCAGCTAGCGAAATATTTTTCACAGATTTCTTGAATGACAATAAAAGACAAGTTGATGGTAGATATTCACATATACCTAAGGATCCCCGTTTATGTATTTGTGGAGCCCCAGAAATCGAGGATTTGCCTTATTATTATTATTATTATTATTATTATTATTATTATTTTATTTTTTTTGCTCACTATATACTGGTCCAAGAACTACATTTATGGGATCTATTCTGTCCAATTTACAGTCTAATACCATTTCCGAAAAGATTTATTATCTCTTGTCTGATATTGATTCTAAG
>NW_024810768.1:0-671 GCF_019175285.1 Sceloporus undulatus | reverse complement strand
TTTAGATTATATAAATTGGACCATCAGATGGCTGTTTACCTAGGGAATCTTACATTTCTAAAGCTTAGACAGGCTTTTACAGCTCTTCGCTTTCAAACAATGCCCTCAGCCATGATTGATGGCAGATATTCACATACACCTAAAGATTCCCGTTTATGTATTTGTGGAGTCCCAGAAATCGAAGATTTGCCTCATTATTTGTTTTCTTGCTCACTATATACTGGTCCAAGAACTAAATTTATGGGATCTATTCTGTCCAATTTACAGTCTAATACCATTTCCGAAAAGATTTATTATCTCTTGTCTGATATTGATTCTAAGGTAACTTATAAGGTTTCACTGTTTGCCTCAGCAGCAATCAAAATTCGGGCAAGGGTAATAGCAGACATTGCAGTTGATTGTCAGGGGGATGATCTTATCTAAACTTTGAAGTTGTTTTTTTTTTAACGTTTTTAACGATTGTTAGGTGGATGATCTTATCTAAACCGTGAAGTGGTTTTTTTAACGTTGTCTTATTTAATTGACTGGAAGCATATTATGTATTAAATTTGGATGTTATTTGATGAAATATTTTATAATTCTGAATTGCTGTCATTGGTTTTATATTTTATCATGCGAATGGCCTTTGGCTTAAGCATTAATAAAGATTGATTGATTGATTGATAAAAGAC
>NW_024810767.1:0-2870 GCF_019175285.1 Sceloporus undulatus | reverse complement strand
GTCAACCAATTACAAATCCATGTAACAGTTACCTTGTCTAGCCCACATTTTATAAGCTTGTTGGCAAGAATGTCATGATTCTTGAACTTTGTCAAAGGCCTTGCTGAAATCAAGATATATGGCTGCAAACATCAGATTCAGAGTAGAAAGACTTTGGAAATGAGCAGAACGCAAAATTTTGTCAAAATGGGTAAGATACAGTGTTGCTTTTGTCTGGCCAGGAGGGAGTCGGGGAAGAGGAAGAGGAGGTGAAGGAGAAAATGTGGATCCTTTGCAGTTGCGGTTGCTAACATCAGACTGAAAGTGGAAGCACTTTGGAAATGTGGGAGAAGATATGTGTTTCAAGGCTAAAAAAAAGTTATGAGCGGTGCTCTTGGTGGGAGAGGACTCTTCATCATTCATATTGTGGAGGGAGGCTAATATATTTGAAGGTTTTCCACTTTCATGGGTTCCTTGGCCCCTAACTGCCAGGAATGTGGAAGGGTGACTCTACTTCATATATTATGCTTTATATTTTATCAACACTCTACATTTCCAAGTCTCAAAGTTTACATATAAATCAGTACAGGCCTGGAAGAAGGTATTCACATTGGTGGCAGAAGGGAAATAAATGGAAAATCTCATAGGATGCTCCACATCTCATCTGTTCAAGTCTATCTGATATCAACTGCTCAGCAGGAAAGATTGTGATCAGCTGTTCTGATTATTATGTTGCAATTTTAAAATTATATTTTTATAATTAATATATTTTTAATTGCAATTATAAGATGCTTTGGAAAGATCTGCCTCCATTAAAATGGGATATAACTAAGCTAACCACATAGAACTAACGGTTCAGATGGTAACAATATGTATGAACATTTTAATATATTGCTAGCAAAACCCTTCCAGGAGTTCGACACACATTTTTTTTTCAACAAGAGACCTGAAACTCACCCTTTGTCACAGCTGAAAGTTACTGTATCACCTAATGCTAATTCTTCTGGGCCTTCAAATCTGCCATTTTCTAAAACTGGAGGCTTACACCGCTTTCCTAAAGGAAGAATTAGAACTAGAATTACAACATGCTGTCCTCATTCATAGAACAGAGCAAACACACTAACAGATATCTACCCCATTCATACTGGCCTAAAAGACCTGGAAGGAACTGGGCTGATCCGGATGCTGCTCCCCCGAATCGCTCCATTAGCAAGTGCCCACTACAAATTTGAAATCGAATGCATTTTGACCTGCAAATTAGAAATCGAATGCATTCTGTGTCTGCTGGTGAGGTGGCCGCTGCCAATCAAGCTATCGTCATGGTGACGTTTGCAGGGCATCAGGGAAAGTGTCCTCCTTTTTTAAAGAGCCAGGCACAGGGGTTTCAGCGGCTGAAACAGGGAGAGAGATGCCTCTCTCTCTCTTTCTCTTTTTTTATAAACCTGTGGGCTTTTGGGTCAGATCTGCCCCTGTCCCAGGCAAAGGATGGGATTGCCATGCATTTTTTTATGCTTTTAAAAGCACATTAGCTTTCCCTTTGCTTCCCTTGCTGTATCTGCTCAAGAAGACAAATCATTCGCATATTTGCTCAAAAAAAATTGTTAAAAATATAACATTGATTGTTTGCAACATCTGTAGCTTCCCCCTCTGCAGAAAGCAAGGAGATCCAAAAATATAAAGTGCAAGCCCGGCTCTATCTGCCTCTGGAATACAAACAATGTGCATAGTTGCTCCAAAAAAATTGTTTACATTTGAAAAGGGGGGGGTTGCCTGATGTGAGCTCCGTTCGTGACCTGAACTTTTTCCTTCTGCAAGGGAAGGAATGCCCAGCGACAGAGGGCTGTGGGCAGGGGATGCAGGGAAAAGAGGCTCCTAAAGAATGCCTTCCCTTGCTCCCCTTCTTCCCAGGGCTCTTTCCCCCTCCCCCTCCCCTCCAATGAGGGGAGGAAATGCCTTGCCCTTTGCCCACCCTCTGACCTAAATCCCTCCCTCAATTTGCCTCAATCGTGATCGAGGCCAAAGTTCTCATTCCCAGAACCCGGGGTTTTCCAAAAGAAACGGTATTTGCGCCGATTTCAAAAACACCGCGCGCTAGGGGCCATTTACCACGGAACGGGTGTGCAAGCCTCGGATTCGCTTGTGTGAGATTCGGGGTGAGTATGTTCACGTGATTGAATCAGGCTGAAAACCGGTTTTTTCGTAGTGTGAATGGGCCCTGGGTATTCTCTTGTCTGCTTTGGGTTGGATGAAGGAAGTTTCTGTCACATCTGCCCACAAATGATACAGATGTGGAATAATTAAAAAGGGGGAAATGTAATATAAGAGGCATGTCTGGTAACTATTGTGGAGAGGAAGCACAACCAGAAGTGTGAAGTCATTTCCAGGAGAAAAATTAGAAAGTTTGGTGACTGAATTTTAAAAAAAATAATGCTGAGGACTATTTCTCTTTGAGAGCGATGACCACAAGCTCAAGAAACTGAATGGCTGTTCTAAGCTTTCCTTTTCATTCATCAGAATGTTTTATTACAATCTTTAGAAAATTCAGCAGAAGACAATTACAATTTCTGTATACTCATATGACTCTCAAATCCGCTTTCCCGCCTTTGTTCCCTCCAGTTCTTTCTAGCATGTCAAAGGAAACTGTTCTTTTGCTAAAAGTATACATATCAAGTAAAATGTAAAAGATCAAAGGCATTTGTTTCAATCTGTGCAAAAATTCAGGTCTCTGCAGTCTACAGAGATAAAAATAGAAACTATGAATTTTTCAGATGTAAATACTGATTAAATAAATTAAAAAAACCCTGACAATCTCCTATTTCCAAGTATATTTTATGCATTGTCTCAGTGTCAACACGTAAGTTTCAATTGGCTATTCTTCTTAACAGTTACAT
>NW_024810766.1:0-2870 GCF_019175285.1 Sceloporus undulatus | reverse complement strand
CCACCAGGGCTTTCATTAATCAAAGCTGCCAGAGAAGATGAGGAACCAATTTCTAAACATGCAGTAGATATTTTCCCTACCTTTTGTGCATATGGAGAGAATTCAACTACAGTTTAGGTTTAAGTCACTGTCTGAATAAAGGGCTTGGATAGCCAGCTGTACACAAATTGACTGATTAAACTAATGAGAGAAGACTTAATAAGTAAAAGCAGTCTCATCTACACTGGTTAAGTCAACTGATATCAGACTGGAATTTAGAGCATCTCTAGCTAGGAAAGACCATGAAAAATCATGGAATGTTCAGTCCAACATTATCTGGAGGGTTACAGTTGTCCATGTGGTCTAGATATGCCACACATACAGAGGGACACAACATCATCATTAACACTGATGTTTGTACTGAGGTTAGAATTTTCCAGTGCTCCTCCCACGTTCCCACACACATTGTACAAATATTTTCAGAGTGAACAGTTGCAGGGAATATTCTCAAATGTTCAAGGATCTATTAAAACTGAAGTTTCTAGTTCAGTTTACAAGGCCAACTTTTACAACCAATTAATTCATTCCCTTACCCAAAGAGAACTAGCCCAGAAACAAATTAGGACTACCCTATTTATTTCAAAGGGCTCTGGCAGTTATGTTCAAGTTATTTGTAGCATCATCATGCAAATTAGGCCTCTTTAACATGATACTGGAAGGAGAGGGGTGGGGGAAGAAACCCAAATCCCTTAGGCTACTTCATATATCTTTTTTTTTTGTCATCAAGTATATTCTTGACAGACAGTTGCAGCTCTCAAACCTTCCTGACAAATGCACATGTGTGATATATATAATATTTGAAAACCTTCATAAGTTACAATTGTAGGTATTCATTTTAAACATCTTTGGATTTAAAAGCAAAATGTAAAGACAGCAACCTTAAAGGCCAAAAGAAAAAAGAAAAGAAAATAGGACCCCTTCTTCCCCTGCTGTAGCCATTCCTGGAATGTTAGTTGGTGCTCCTCTTTAATACATACTTGAATCCACAAATAAACACCAGCAATACGAGTTTTCCAGGGGGAGAGATACTTTTTTTTTCCAAAGGGAAAAAACTGGATAATTTGCCAGTGCTCTAAATAATGTCATTTGATTGACCACATTTGATTTATTATATTCCTACAAATTCAATGCTTTATGTGCAACTTACTTATTGGAATAGTTGTATTACTGCAAAGAGAATAGCACATACTTGCCTCAGTGAATAGCATATACTTACTTTACATTTAATAAAAAATGGCTATACCCCAAAGAATACTATCTTTCAGGTCACATAACTAATGAAAGCTGTGCATGATATATCTTGTAAGCACAGTTCAACTTTCTTTTGCTGAGGTATAATTGTAGTACCTTCAGCTTCATTCACTCACTCTGTGCACTATATTACTATTACTATTATTATTATTATTATTATTATTATTAATTCCACTTTAACCTAAAAAATCCTAATGCAGTACAACTACTGTATATACTCGTGTACAAATCAACCTCATGTATAGGTCAAGGGAAGGTTTCAGGGTCAAAATCATGAGTTTTGTTATGACCTGTGGATAAGTTGAGGGTAAAACTTAGGAGACTATAATGAAGGATGGAAAGGGAGAAATACCACTTCCATCCCTCTTTTTCCTTCTCTAGATCTCTCCTGACCTCCTAACACTGATTTCCAGGTGCTGGAGGAGAGGTTTTAATATCAGATTGAAAAGGGAAGCAAGTGGTGTTCAATGAGGAATTTTTTCCCTGGGAAGAGAAGCCTTGAAAATCAGACTGGGGGGAGAAGCAAGTGAAGTTAAATGGAGATTTTCTTCCATGCGAAGAAAAGGCTTGCAGATCGGACTGGGCAGAGACGAAAGTGGAGTTAAATGGGGAGTTCTTTCCCTGGGAAGAGAAGGCTTGCAGATCAGACTGTGGAGAGGAGCAAGTGGAGTTAAATGCAGAGGTTTTTCCATGGGAAGAGGAGGCTTGCAAATCAGACTTGGAAGCTCTATCACACACAAACACACACAAAAAACTAGTGTACTGACCTATATATAAGTCGATTCAGAATTTTAGGGTCAATTTTGGGGTATAAATTTCTCGACTTATAGTTGAGTATATATGGTAGTTTTATTTCATTGAAAGATATGGGTGCAGGCACAGACAACGTATCACATTTTTCTTGATTACTTGTACTTGTGAGTGAATAAGAAGTTAAGAGCTTTTGTGAAAAAGAAGCAAGCTTAGAGGTGTGTTCATTAGTTAGTCTAGCCCTCTCAGTACTAGGGTTTGTAAATGCTTGTCTCCTCAGAAGAATAACTAGTACTTCATGCCCCCCCCCACACACACACCACACTGTATATGGTATGGAAAACTTTCAACAGAAAAATATAGCATTAAAAAAATTGCTATTCCATATGTCTGGCTCATGCACACATGGATGCGCCATTACCTCTGAACCCTTCCTGCCATGGAAAGAGGAGGGTGGTGATGACAAAGTCCTTTTCTCTTGGTGCACAAGGTCTGCTAGAGCCACCAGAACTGCTCATCTTTCTCATTCTATGGCAGGGACTGCAGAGATGAGGCAGACAGCTTATGATGGTTCTGACTGGTTGACAGCCTAGGAGCCTAGCCCACCCCAAACCAGTCTATTTATGCACCTGATGTGGAGCAGAGATGGAAAAAATATTGAAATATATTTGTATGGTAGTTTAAAAAACGAAACAAACCTCAGTCTGATGAGAATCTTCACAGTTTACTGTATGCAAAATTCACACATGGTTATTTTGCACAGGAAAAAACATTTTCTGTGCATGAAACAACATGTTTTGTGCAGAAAATATTTCTGTGAAGAAAAATCT
>NW_024810765.1:0-2871 GCF_019175285.1 Sceloporus undulatus | reverse complement strand
TGTTGCCATTTCTCCCCTTCTCTTGAGCTCACTGCCATTGCTGCAAACTGAGTCCAAAGGGCAAAAGGAGTCTGCCCTCCATGAAGACAGCCAAGGAGAAAGGAGAAGAGGGGCCCTTCCCAGAGGCTCAGGCAAAAGCAAACAGCTGCAGCATCTCCTAGTTTGCCTCTCCTTCTTTAGAAACAACCTTGTAATCTTGATGATACCCTGAGGTTCCACAGTTTCTCTGGGATAGAATATTAACATTGGTGTTAGTTTCTAAGTGGGGCCCTATTAACTGCTTTGGAGTGTTGTCTTAGACAACTAGCTGGCAATGTTGCAAATGTCTTGAGTGAGGCTAAGTTGTGATGGGGACATGACTAAGTGTGTCTGGGATGGGAACTAGCAGGGGGCGTTTTTGTATGTACAACGCTGTGTAAGTTTACAGTGCTTTATAAATAAAGGTTAATCATCATAATTTTAAAAGTGTACATTTTTCTCTGAAGCCTCAGACTCTGCAAAAAAGTGTTACAGATCACTCCTGTGATGCTCTTACAATAGACTTTCTACTTTTGGTATAAGTTTGTTTGTGGGCCGTTGATCAGAGGATTCCAAACCTGACAGATATAGAGCCTTCCTGAGATATTTGGAGTTCACTTCCTAACAAAGGGGTTTTGGGTCTCATAAAGGATTTGGGTCAAAAGAGGAGGGGTCTCTAATAGGAGAACCACTAAGATGACGATTGTCCCCCAAACTACGCCAAAAGTAGCTCCTTTGGGAGGTTTTAAAATCAAGTGAATGTACATGAACTGAAAAGATATAACCTTATAACTGATCTTAATAACAGGTTCTGACACCTAGTGAGACATCAGAGAGTAGTAGTAGCCTTGTCTCTTGCCAATGGGATTTACAGTGCATTCCCTGGACTGGATCTCCCAGCATCCACAGGGCCAGAGAGAGGAGGGTCCTGCCCTGCATAGGGCTGCCATTTCATGGGTCTTAGGCTCTGGGAATGTGTGCCTTTGGCCAGTGTCCGTGTGGCTGGGGCTCCAGGGTCCCTCTGTCCCTCCTGCCTTGTTCCATATTAACTGCAGGAGGAGCCTGTGAGGGTGGGGCAGGGGGGCGGGGTCTTCCAGCTTCTCTGCTCCCATTGGCCAGACTGAAGAAGGGGAGGAGCTTCTGCCTCTCTATTTAGCTCTGCGCGTGGAAGAGAGAGTGAGAAGCAGAGATTGAGAAGGGGGGGAGAGACAAGGAGGAAGGAGAGAGAGGGGAAAGAAGGAAGGAAGGAAGGAAGGAAGGAAAGAGAGATAGACAGAAACAAGGAAGGAGTGAGAGAGAGAGAGAGGAGTGGAGAGGGAGCAGAGGGAAAAGGCCTGGAAGCCTTGGAAGAAGGAAGGCGCTTCTGCCTCTCTATTTAGCTTTGCGCACGGAAGAGTCAGCGAGGAGCAGACAGAGAAAAGGAGGGAGGAGTGGAGCAGAAGCAGAAGGCCTGGAAGCGGTAGGCTTCACTGCTGCGCTGAGGCCTCCAATTGCCAAACACTGAGGTGGAGGTGGCCATTTTGTGTTCTGGCAGCCATTTTGTGCTGCTTGTGACTGTTGGGAATAATGTTCCAGAACCTTCTCTGAGTCTCAGTTGAACAGAGGCTTCTCTTTCTCTCCTGAGGCTCCAGAGTCAGAAGGAGGCCAGGCTCCTTGGGCCAAAAGGGAGGAAGTGTGTCTCTTTTTGTGTCTTTTCTGAGAGGGTTTTCTTATTACACAGCTCTGCTCCTTCTGTGGAACAAGGGTTTTAAAAGGGATCAGAAATGGAGAGGATAGTTTTAATACAAGCCTTATTCTTATTCTTCACAAACACTGGGATTTGGCTCCTAAGAGGAGGATTGTCCTCCAAAAAGACCAAAAGTGGCTCCTTTGGGAGGTTTTAAAAGTCTCCCCAGTTTCCTTCTTAATTGATTTTCAGGCAAGAAGGAAGGAGACAGACCAGAATAATTCATATTACGAGAATAAAACAAACACACATAGAAACAAACAACAACAAAAATAAGGATTAGGTACTAAAACAAATTACTTATTTTTTAAAGGAAAACCATTATTAGGAGGGTAAAAAGAAGAATTGGGTGCTTTCTATCCTTTTAAAACCAACTCACGCTGTATCTACACTGCAGAAATAATCCACTTCTCCTAGTTCCATCCTATGGAATCCTGGGATTTGTACTTCATTGTGGCATCAGCTATCTGTCACAGAAGGCTAAGTGGCCCAAAGGTAAAATCCCAGGATTCCATAGCACTGAGAGGTTTAAGCGGTGTCAAAGTACTTTATTTCTATAGTGTGGATGCAGCCTTCTTGGGAAAGTGGCTGATGCTGGGGAAAAGCACTGGGGATCTCTGGAGGTTTCAGCAGATTGATTATTTATTTATTTATTTATTTATGATGCACTCATTTCACATCTATCTATGGGGACATAACCAGGGCCCTCTCCAATTCCCCATTCCCTGATCCCCCTCCACTCTAAGAAGGCATGGAGTAACTGTTGTGTAGGGGAACTGCAGTGAATCTATGCTAGGTCCAGGGGGCTTTGTTTGGTGCAGAGGGAGGAAGGGGATGCCCACCTCTGCATCGGCCCAAAGGAGGCATATGTCATTTGCGTATGTCACCAGCAGGATGCTGGTCTCTGTCTCTTTGAGTGCTGCAGGGTTTCTTGCCAAGTGAATCCTAATCCTGGTCCCTTTTCTCAGGAACTTCATCTCAGCCTCTTTGTATACGGCTTTGGGGCCTCTTGCTCGAAGTGACCAAGTGCAACCAGGACCCCCTGCCCACCTGATGGCCAACAGAGAGGCCAAGCAGAGGGAGTTGGGCTCCAACAGAATGAGGCTGCCCAGGAACAAGAGCTCTTT
>NW_024810764.1:677-2871 GCF_019175285.1 Sceloporus undulatus | reverse complement strand
TCCTTGAGGTATTTCAGGAAGGGCAGATGGACAGCTCAAAATGTCTTTTTAAAAAAGGAGGAAGAGGAGGTGCCACGTCTGGTTTTGAAGCAAGTATTTTTTAATGTTAAACAGTGTAGGAGACCTTGAAACCAATTTTAAAGAAAAGTCTTCCAAATAGGCAATTAATCCTATCTTTTGGTCACTTCAATTCAGGATATCTGAAGGAGCTGACAGCTGCAAAACCATTGGGGGATGGGGATGCATTTTGTCCATTCTTACATTACAAAAAATCAAAATGAAATTTAGGACTCCAGTAGCCCTGCCCTAAAAATAATAATCTGAGAATATTGTTAAACTAGTTGGCTACTTGATTTCTTATTCAAGAAATTGTTCTCTTGACAGATTTACTAGTAACCCGATAAGTATTCTTTTTTTAAGGGTTCATCCAATGCAATCATTTTTTAACACAAAAACATGAGCTAGCTAGTGAACTGTAATATGACTATGGTTTTTGAAAGACAGAAAGCAAAAGCCAGAACCTAGAGTGGTAGTTAGGAATAATCTGCAGAACAAATTATAATCCTATGGGGAAACTACCTGTGGCATTCAGTACAAGAATCCAATCAAGAATGGAGGATTGTCACATTAAATTTTGCTGCATTATGTGGGCTACATGCTTTGCCGCCTTCTCTTACAATTATCAAAATGTTATCAAACTCACACTGTCGATTGCCTTCACGTCTCCACTTTATTTTAGAGGCCTTTTAATACCACTCGTACTGATTTGTTTTAAATTGTTACAATCACCTCAATCCTGAAAAATAAATTGTTGTTTCAATAAGACTTGTAGTCCAATATATCTGCAGGTCAGCAGGTTAGGGAATGCTGGCCTAGGTATTCAAACAAATCTAAACAGTGCATACATATTATTGACACAATGCAAAAGAGAGAGAGAGGTATTTGCTTTTTCACAAACTACAGCTCATTTCACTTAATTTTATTTCTTCATATTTGTTATATCTCTTTGTTATAGAAAGGTAAACAAAAGAGAAAATCAATTAAAGATAACTGGTGTCAGCTCAAAAAAATTCTAAAATAATGTAGACTGGAAATGGCTTCCCCCCACCCCACCCCACCCCCCACACACTTTATTCTCCTTTTACTGCTGTATTTCAAAAGGATTCAGCATGTTTCATACACACAAGATTTGAAGTGTAAGGTTCATGTTTTGCTATCAGGTTGTCAGTTCAAATAAATAAAGGGTGGCCACACCATTTTGAAGCACCTTTTTCACTGTACCCTTGCTTTTGGAAAAGGCACAACCGAGTCATCCCTCACCCCCACTGCTTTTGAATCATACTTTGTTTTTACTGATCTGCCAGATGCTAAGGAAACCTTTCCAAACTGAGTTTAAGTGGTCTTTTGCATGCACTCTTTTTAGAATTAACATATATTCAAAACTGAATTCATTCTCCCATGCAATGATACTTGAAATTAGGGGGCAGAGCACAAATATTTGCACCAATATTTTGTCTAGAATATGCAGAATTATCATACCTCATCACATAGCATAGTGCTTTTGATATTGTGCATTTCCAGGTTATTTGAATTTCTGGGAAGCTTCCAGGACCATTTTTAACTTTTCAGAGAAGCTATGATTTGTGCACAGTTTGAATTCTGTTGTTGATGTTTTCACAAGGGGAGTGGGAGGGTGAGTTAAGAAAGAGTTTTCAACAGCAGTGGGGTGAAGAGCTACAGTTTATGTCAGATTCAGGGATGACTTAGTTGAGGAGGGCATGCCACACTCACTGGAAAGTAATGGTAGCACTAACAACCTGCCTGATGCCTAGTGCAACAGGTAATGCAATACATTCTTTTTCTTTTCCAAGCTCTAGCATTTCTGTCATGAAGCCAGTTCACATGTGGTTGCTGTTGACACAAGGGCTATTAATTCATGCTGTGTTATTAGAATATAAACTTTCTCTAAATAATCCAATAGAATAGTATGTGGATTCAAGCTGTTCAAATACTCTATAACAGACTTATGTTTCCTTATAAATGTGTGTGTTCCACTTTTGCTGCTCACCCCTTCCATCATTTAGCATTTTCTGATTAATATTATACCTGGGTAAAATATAATCTTGTCATTACTTGGGTAAAGTATCATCTTGTCGTTACTTGAAAACTGATTTCCCTGTTCAAAGAACAACTC
>NW_024810764.1:0-577 GCF_019175285.1 Sceloporus undulatus | reverse complement strand
TACTCTATAACAGACTTATGTTTCCTTATAAATGTGTGTGTTCCACTCTTGCTGCTCACCCCTTCCATCATTTAGCATTTTCTGATTAATATTATACCTGGGTACAATATAATCTTGTCATTACTTGGGTAAAGTATCATCTTGTCGTTACTTGAAAACTGATTTCCCTGTTCAAAGAACAACTCCCCCAGGAGACCAAAACTCATGAAACGCACCCAGGGTATTAGCTAAATACTACTCAAATGACGAAACAAACATAATTCCCCTCAAGCGGAGGGGGACCACAGTAAAGGAGGAAAGTACCAAAAATAGCAGCAAGTGAGAAGAGTCAAGGAATATCTTTCACATAAAAAAAACCCTTAAGAATAACAATCATGTTAGTCTATAATGGTGCTAAAGTAAACTGCTCTTTAAGGAATACTGTATATACACATTTATAAGTCTGGAAATTTTAGTCAAAAAAATAACCCCAAAAACCTGGGTCAACTTATCCAAGGCTAAATGCACCATATATACTTGACTATACGTCAACTTCATGTATAAGTTGAAGGCAGGTTTTGGGGCCAAAATTATGGAT
>NW_024810763.1:0-2871 GCF_019175285.1 Sceloporus undulatus | reverse complement strand
CCTCACTTAACCCTCACCTTATTCTAATTTAATGTGTCCAACTACAGAGATCTAGTCAAATACTCTTGTGCTGTCCCTCATTCTACACTGGCTGCTCACATTAGAACCCTGCAAGAGGCAGAGGGGTCCTGCCAGAGAGAAGAGAGGTGATAAGGGCTGCATCTGTACTGCAGAATTAATGCAGTTTGAAACCACATTTAGTGCCATGGCTCAGTGCTATGGAATCTTGGGATTTATAGTTTGTTGTGGCACCAGTGCTCATGGACAGAGAAGGCTCAATATCTCACAAAACTATAAATCCCAGACTTCCATAGCATTGAGCCATGGCAGCTAAAAGAGTGTCAAAATGCATTATTTCTGCAGGGCAGATGCAGTCAAGACATAGTTCTGCCTGGGTACAACTTTACACTTTGTCTGGCAACCAAGGAGTCTTTAGTTCAGGAGGTTCACAAATGATGGGGCAGTATTCCCCGCCCCTCCAGTACCCTGGAGGGGTATGTCCTTGATCCCTCCTCCTCCTCTTCCCAAACTTTTTATGTGTAAAATTTATGCATGCATTGAGTTGAATATTGAATTTACTTAAATAAAACTGTTTTAGTTTGAACAATGTTATTATTTCCTTACAAAATGTTAAAATATAAATATACATGAATGTGCAAATAAAAACACACTGAATCAACAAAATATTTTTATTCATAAACTACGTAGAGTGGGGGGAAGCAGTGTCCATATGTAGATGTAAAAAGGGGGTCCCCAAGGTAAAAATGTCTGAGTACCACTGCTCTAGTTAAAATCTTGCCTCTGAAGTGATGACCATACTTTAGTCAAACCACACTCTCTTAATGTCAGCAACTCTTTTCTGCAATATGGGAATGAGAAAATGATATACATAAGAGTGGTAGAAATTTATGTGCCCTTCTAGATATTGCTAGACCACAGCTCCCAGTATTCATTACCATTGGCTATGCTGGCTTGGACTGCTGGGACTTGCAGTCTAAAAAAGAGGTGGAACCCTGATTCCCATCCCTGTTCAAAGAATTACTGAAATAATAAATCTGAAGTGCTTTGAACATTGTGAAGCATGCACCGTTCATAACCTGTTATGCTTCTGAAGTATTTTATATACTCAACATTCATTGTTCCTTTTCCTTTGGACAGGCATTCCTGGGGCCAACCAAATACTGCAGCAGGGATACCTGTCAATAATAAACCGTAAGGATAAGCACAATGCTTGTTTTCATTATTCTTTTCCAGAACAATATTCATGATTGTTTCACATATTAGGTTTTCACAGGTATACTGATTTTAGTGTTCAGGCTGCACATAAAAATAATGAGGCCTGAATGTAACAAATAAGAATGTGTGCATCATACCACTGCGCTTATTTGGAAGTCCCAGTAGTTGAATTTACTCATCAAGTCTACCCCTGGTTTCAAACCTGGCTTTCCTGCCATGCCATCTATGAAACAGCTTGTAAGTTACAAAGTTACTTTTCAAGGGATGTCAGAAGTATTCCTCACTTTCTGTGCATTCTGGATATATTGCTACTGGATGTTCCTCTGGATCAGAGCTTGAAAATGTTACTTTTTGAACTACAGCTCCCAGAATTCAGAGCCAACATGATCACTGGTCATGCTGTCTGGGAACTTCATAGAGTTGTCCAGAAGGTAACTTTCCCAAGCCTTGTCCCTAAAAAGCATTAGAAAACCCTTTCCCTGTCATCCTGCTTCTGTATTATGTAAACCTTTGCTATTTTTTGTCCTCAAATAAAGCAAATACTAATTTTAACAATTTTCTCCCTGCTGTGAGAAAGTCCTTGAAAACTGCATAGTTCTCAAAGACTATATATATGCCATTTTTATGGGGGGGGGGGGGGCTTTTTTTAGTATAAAACTGCATTTTCTGAGCAGGAATCTTGTTCTCTTTACAGAAAACTCAGATTTCTGCACAAAGAAATCCACATGGGCTTTCTTGCGCAAAATCAACAAACTGTGAAGATTATCAATCTGAGGGAATTCCTTTTGAATATCCCTTTTTGACTGTTGAGTGAATCTATGTATGTAACTGAGTACAGAATCAACTTGAAATTCATTGTTTGTTGTCTGTAATCATTTTTTTCTCTTTACAGAGTTCCCACTGCTTCAGACAAAATGGGTGGACCAAAGATGTACGTATTCTATTTCATTTCAACATATTCAGGTTGATTCTTGGAAATAGTGTACAGACCAATATTTATTATTTATATAGATTATTTTGCAGAAAATTATCATAGAAAAAATAATTGAACCGAAACCTTCAAGGAATGACTTTAATGCTCAAGTGGAACATGCAGACTTCCAGACATTAGTGGTCTACAACTCCCATAATCCCTTACTTACATTGTTATGTTGTTAGAGTTGATGGTAGTTGTAGCCCAGCAACCAACTGAAGGGGGACAACAATAGTTGTAAGTTAACAATGAAATGATCTGACAGAGACATGTCTATTTATCAAAAAGTACCCATATGTATTATCCACATTGCCAACCTGTATATGGCCAATTTGGAATTGGATTACAATTTGGATTACTCTAATGATTGTGATGTAAAACCATGTGGATAATACATATGGGTACTTTTTGATAAATAGACACGTCTCTGTCAGATCATTTCATTATTAACTTACAACTATTGTTGTCCCCCTTCAGTTGGTTAGTAGTATAATATAAGCCTGCTGCTTCTTGTTTGTAGTTGTAGCCCAGCAACATCTGGAGTCCCACATATTTCTCACCCCTGTGCTGGAAAAACCAGGTCTGCCTTCTGCAATATGAGGTTGCTGCATGATTTTGGCTGCAGTCCTGCATCTGCTTGCATGAGAGTAACCTCTGTGGAA
>NW_024810762.1:0-2871 GCF_019175285.1 Sceloporus undulatus | reverse complement strand
GGGGGGGGGGGGGCAATCCTCCTCTTAGAAGCCAAAGCCCAATGTTTTTGAATAATAATAATAATAATATTAAAACTATCCTCCCATTTCTGGTCCCTTTTTAAAGTAATGTTTCCCAGAAGGAGCAGAGCTGTGTAAGAAAACCATCTCAGAAAAGACACACAAAGAGACACACTTCCTTCCTTTTGGCCCAAGGAGCTGGGCTTCCTTATCACTATAAAGCCTGAGGGAAAGAAAGAGAAGCCAATGGTCAGTTCAAATGAGGCCTCAGAGAAGGTTCCAGAACATTGTTCCCCACAGTCACAAGCAGCACACAAAATGGCTGCCAGAAGACAAAATGGCTGCCAGAACACAAAATGTGAGTCTGGGGCAGGGGGCGGGGTCTTCTAGCTGTTCTGCCTCCATTGGCCAGCCTCAAAAAGAGGTGGAGCTTCTGCTTCTCTATTTAGCTCTGCTTGCAGAAGAGTGAGAGAGGAGTGGAGTTCCTTACTGTCAGACTATCTCTTTATCCCATCGTTTTCTAGTTTAAATGATCTATTAAAAAATAATAATAGATGTTCTAGTTATGCTTGTTCCTACAATTACATTTCCCCCGTCATCTTCATTTCATATGTATAATTATCATAGCGAGTCCTCTCTAAATTACATATCATTAGAGTTAACCAATATACACACATGCATTCTGTCAGCTGTTATCACCCTGAGAAACAAAACCTTTTCTTCCACTTCAACTTAATCTCTACCCAGAACAGCATTTCCCTCCATTCTTTTTGGAGAAAGAGCATAATGTCATTCCAATCTTCTTTATATACATTCTTGGATCCGTTCCTGATCGCTCTTGAGAGATTGTCCATCTCCATCGTGTCTAATAACTTGAGCATCCAGTCCTCTTTAGTAGGGATTTCTTTCAGCTTCCATTTCTGGGCGCAGACTATTCTTGCCGCTGATAACATATAAAATAGTATTTTACCATATTTAATCTCTAAATCAAGATCAATTATATTTAACACAAAGAATTCATAGTTATAGCAGTTATTTTCTTGACTTCAAAGAAGATTGATTTCCAAGGTTTACATGCTTCCTGACAAGTCCAGCGCATGTGAGAGATTGCTCTTTCTCACATTTCCAACACAGTTTGGTACAATTAGTATACATTTTGCTGATCTTAAGGGGAGTTAGGTACCATCGGAAGTAAACTTTACAATAGTTTTCTCTAAGGTTCTGGCTACAGATATATTTCAGTCGCTTTATCCAAGTATATTCCCATTGGTCCAAATCAATAGAAAAACCAAAGTTTTGGGACTACTTAATCTTATTGTCTTTGACAACTTCTTCTTCCATATACATTTTAAGAATACTGTACGTTTATACAGTCTTGACAATAAGGCATCTTTGTTTAGCATTAACTCCCGCTCTAACTCAGAATCTACTTTACCAATCTCATACTGGTTTTGTCCATAAGAAACTGTTCCCTTAGTTGTCTGCAAAAGAACCACGATATTTGATACCCTTCTTCAGTAAGGTTTCCCCATGTCTTTATCTCATATCCATTATTATTTATCACCATCAAATCTTCATAGATAACCCAACTCTCTTTCTTAGGGTTATATTTAAGAAGGGCTTCATGGGCAGATGCCCAAAAGGGGATTTTAGGACATATTAGTTTTTGGTATTTTTTCCAAGTTCTGAGTAGACCGTGTCTCACAATGTGATTATTAAAGTCCCGGTTTACTTTATCCTTGTCATAAAGGAGGTAGGTGCGTCATCCAAATCTCAAACCCACGCTTTCCAGATTTAATAAATCCTCCTCTTTTAGAATGATCCAATCTTTTAACCACGAAAGACAGGCTGCATAGTAATATACTTTGAGATTTGGCATGGCAAGTCTCTCTCTTGAATCCTGAAGGTATTTCATTTTCACTCTTGCTTTCTTACCCTTCCAGATAACCTTAGACAAGCCCTTTTGCCATTCTACAAATGGCTTTTCATTTACAATAATTGGGATAGATTGAAATAAAGAAAGAAATCTTGGCAATATATTCATTTTGACCACAGCAATTCTTCCCATCAGTGATAGATACAAGGTTTTCCAATTTTCTAAATCCTTTTTAACACTGGACCACAATCTTTCATATTTATTCGGGAATAAATCAGAGTTCTTACTTGAGACCCAAATTCCCAGATATTTAGTTCTTTTACTTGAGTTAAAACCTGTAATTGTTTCTAACTCTTTTACTTCTGATATCGTCATATTTTTAGTTAGTATCGTTGTTTCATCTTTATTTAATTTCAGTCCTGAAATTAATTCAAAATCCTTGAATACCTTTCTTAGTGCTTTAGAGTCATTAATGGGATCACTAATTGTTAATATAAGGTCATCCACAAATGCCTGTGTTTTGTGTTCAGTTCCTTTAATCTTTATTCCCTTAATCTTCAAGTTATTCTTACATTTTATAACAGCACTTCCATAATCATCACAAAAAGCAAAGGGACAAAGGGCATCCCTTCCTGGTACCTTTGCAGATGTTTATCATTTCAGATCTCTCTCCATTCACATTAAGTCTTGCATGTTGTTTCTGATATATGGCTTGTACCCAACTTAAAATCCCATCCCCCAGTTCCAACTTTTGCATGACACCAAATAACAAATTCCATGAAACATTATCAAAACCCTTTTCAATATCAAAAAAAAGGCAGCCAATTTCTTATCGATATTAATTTCGTGATACTCAGTCAAATCTCCAAAATGCCTAATGTTATCTTTAATATATCTTTTGGGGATGAACCCTCTTTGATCTCTATGTATCACTAATGGTACTATCTTTTTAATTCTCTCTGCCAAGATACTTGCATACAGCTTATAGTCATCAT
>NW_024810761.1:915-2871 GCF_019175285.1 Sceloporus undulatus | reverse complement strand
GACCTCGGACTGTTTTTTGACCATTCTTTGTCTCCCGCCCCTGGTAACTTCGGACTTTCGGACTGTTGACCTCGTTTTTGGATTCTCCTCTGGCTTTGACGACTTCGGAAATGCCTGCACCTTTCAAAAAGTGCGACATTTGCGGGGGCAAAGTGCCCGTCCAGGACCCGCACTCCTCCTGCCTGCTGTGCCTGGGCAAGGACCACGACACCAAGGCCTGTCTGCTCTGCAGATCCCTCTCTTCCCAGGCCCGGAAAAACCGTGAGTCCCGCCTCACTTCGGCGATCGCCCTGGGGAAGGTTCAAGAGGGAGGCTCGCGGTCATCTTCTGTCCCGCCTTCGGCGCCCGCCGCTTCATCCTCTCGGGCCAGCGTGTCCAGCGTGGGATCTGGGAGAGCCGCCGTTCCCAGCGTGGTGTGTGTCCCGGCCGGGACCCCTTCCACCACCTCCGATGTGGCCTGTGGCTCCAAACCGCCCAGTGCCACTGACAAACCCTCCAAGCGCCCCCACAAGTCGTCGGGGACTGAGGGTACCGAGCCGACCTCCAAGGCGAGGAAGTCGGAGGGCTCGCGTCCGGGAAAGGCCACCGAGCCGGAAGTCCATCTTGCCTCGCCTTCATCCTCCAAGGCGTCCAAGGCATCGCGCCACGCTCCGAAGCCGAAGGAGCTGGCTGGGCCTGTGGAAGGGGCGAAGTCCCCAAGGCCTTCGTCGTCGGCAGCGGCCGCTGTCCTCCTCGACCTCCCAGACAATCCATTCTTCCCGGCGGAGGAACTTCCCAGGCCTGGGAAGAAGAGGCACCACGACAAACCCGGTCGTGACTCTGCCTCCAAGAGGTCCAAGCCCTCCAAGGACTGTCCCGCCACCGATCCTCCGAAGGCGAAGGAGAAGAAGCGCTCCCCTTCCAAACAGGCTCGCGCTTCCGTCTCAGTAACTCCCCGCGACCCGGAGCCGGCACCGGTAGACCGGGGGACCCCGGTACCGGACACGCCGCTGCCTCTGCCCACCATGGACTTGGCCACGGCACGGATGACGCCGCTCTCCCTTGCTCCCCAGAGCACCTGTCGCCCGCCAACCTTTCAACCGACAATGAAGAGGACCAGCCACATGGCCAGGACGTCCCTGATCTCTTCTTCGACACGCAGTCACGTCGGTACTACGTGTCGATCCCGGAGGACAGGGCTTTGAGGGAGTTCACCAGGCTGAACCCCCATCCCGGAGACCGGGCCACCCCGTCCAGATCGGTCCCGACCGTGTCGGTCTACGAGAGGTCGCCGTCTCCACCCCGCAGGCGCTCCCGGTCTTCAGCCGACCTCGCTCCAACCCGACCGAGATCCCAGGTCAGGGTGACGGACCCTCTCTCCTCTGACCTGGACTCCGAAGACGAGCCGCTGCTCCCTTCTGAGGCACCCTTGGATGAGGATGTCCTCTCGGATCCAGCATCTCCCCAGAGGATGCACAACCCAGAGCCGTCTTCCCCGTCGGACGACGTCAGGTCCTTTACCGAGCACGTTGTCAAGATGGCAAGGGCCCTCGACATCGAGCTCGCTTCCGCGGAGGACGACGCCGAGGACCCGGTTGAGCGTCGAGTGCACGGACGAGTGCCTACTCCGCCTTGCCTGCCTCTCCTTCCTTCGCTCCAGACCATCGTCAAGAGGTCCTGGGACTCTCCGGCCACCCTGTCGGCGCCCTCCCGCAAGGTAGAGTCGCTCTACAGAGTCGCCCCCGCGAGTTGCCCTTGGTTGGCTGACCACCCCAGGCCGAACTCTGCCATCGTAGAGGGAGCCCAACACAGCTTCGTCCCGAAGCAGGCCACCTCCCCTGTTGACCGGGAGGCGAAGAAGGTGGACGGACTGGCCAAGAAGGCCTACTCGGCATCAGCTCTTGGCGTCAAGGCTGCCAACTACACCGCCTGCATGGGGGCCTACATCCAGACCCTCATAGAACGGATCTCCCCCCT
>NW_024810761.1:0-815 GCF_019175285.1 Sceloporus undulatus | reverse complement strand
CGAGTTGCCCTTGGTTGGCTGACCACCCCAGGCCGAACTCTGCCATCGTAGAGGGAGCCCAACACAGCTTCGTCCCGAAGCAGGCCACCTCCCCTGTTGACCGGGAGGCGAAGAAGGTGGACGGACTGGCCAAGAAGGCCTACTCGGCATCAGCTCTTGGCGTCAAGGCTGCCAACTACACCGCCTGCATGGGGGCCTACATCCAGACCCTCATGTAACGGATCTCTCCCCTCGTCCCGGACGTCCCAGATGACATCCAGAGGCAGCTGGTAGAGATCAGGGACGAGGCCCTTCCATTGGAAGTTGGCTCATCACCACTTCCAGGAATATGGCGGACTGCTCCAGGAGGGCCATGTCAGCATCCATGGCACTGAGACGACACGCCTGGTTGAGGGCCTCCGACGTCAACCCGACGGTCAGGGCGGCCATCGAGGACATGCCGCTCGATGGGACCGGGCTCTTCCACGCCGAGACCGACGACCACCTGAACCGCAAGTTCAGGATGAAGGCGGCAGCGAAGAAGCACGGCATGTCCTCAGCACCGGCTTCTCCGTTCCGGAAGCGTCAGCGCCCGTGGCAGCCGCAAGGTCAGTCACAGGGGACCTTCTCCCAGGATCGGCAGCCCCAACAACAGGGCTCCCAGAGACACCGCTTCCCCTCGCAGTCTTCCTCCTCCTCTGGCCGTCACAACTTCCCGCCTCGGTACCGCGAGTCCCGTCGGCAGGACACCGACCAGGGGAAGAAGAGAGCCTGAAGGGACGCAGCGCGCTTCGTCTCTCCTTCACCCCTCTTCTTTTTGGACATTTTGAGGCCCT
>NW_024810760.1:0-2872 GCF_019175285.1 Sceloporus undulatus | reverse complement strand
TTCCCCACTTTAAAAATTTGGCGGCGCCTCTGTGCGGACTAGCCGCTATCAACCACCATGCGGGCGTGAAATGCTCTCCAAGTCCCCAGCCGAGCCGATTCAGTCTCCAACCCCACGTAGCGGGGGGAACTTACTTCAATTCCTCGCAGCTTCGGCTGATATAGACTTTCCAACGAGCCTCCTCTGATTCCCACTTCAATAGTGAGGATTTCCCAGCCTTTGGTTTTCACCCCTGAAGACTAGATCTCTCGCTGTGGCAAGACGTCCCTCGGAGCCCCGGGGAATCCGTCTTAGCGAGGCGCCATAACCAACCGGAACTCTATAAATACCAATTATAAGGATAAAACTAAGCATTAAAGAGAATGGTTATCACTTGCAACATGTTTCCTCTCACAATGTGATTTCCTCAGAGGTAGAGATTAAAGGTACCGTATATACTCAACCATAAGTCAACCTCATGTATAAGTCGAGGGCAGGTTTTGGGACCAAAATTATGCATTTTCATATGACCCTTGGATAAGTCGAGGGTAAAACTTAAGGACATGCAACAAAGGCTCTACATAATGAAGCAAAGGAAAACAATGCTACAGACCCTACAATATGATGGCAGGCATAACAGTTTTAGCTCACTCTAAAAGATAGATGGAAGAGAGAGCAGAGGGAGGTCAGTGCTTCCAGGACAGATTGCACTCTTGCCTTTCACCAGGGAATGGTCTCCTTTTTAATAAGAGTTATAGTATTTACATTGACCCAGGGATAAGTCGACCTAGGTTTTGGGGTCAATTTTTTGACTAAAATTTCCAGACTTATACATGAGTATATACAGTATACACATGTGTGTATTCCCTCCCACATTTTCTCTCACACAAAATATGTTTTTTGGAATAACATGTTTAGCAATTACATTATCAAATTTAGTTCTTGTTTACTAATCACAAAAACAAAGCCACTAAATACATAATGCGCTGTTGAGGACAATCATGTGCTATGACAAACTTGCAGCTTTCACCACTAAAGGGAGCAAGTTTTCTAAATACATGCTAAATATGAGCCCTAGTCACATGAGCTCTGTTGCTGCTTATATCATCCTCTACAAATTGAGAGTGATGATATAAACAGAAGATATTCCATTATCTGTGGGTGCTCTCCATACAGTTTGGAAACCAGGGTTTAAAAATACTTAGCAAATCTCCATGCCCAATGGAAGGTTTTCCTTTTTAGGGGCCAATAGGGTGATAGGAGAGCAGGACTATTAGTGCACTTGCACTTGTGTTTGTTTATTCCAACTGGATAGAAAATGCTTAAAATAATACAGTAATTCTGTTCCATTGGAGTGGGGAAATAATATAGATACAGGAAAAGGAAAATAAAATCAGTTATGTTCAGATCTTTCTTTCTTTCTTTTAAAAAAAGGAAGTCAGATCAGCAACTTCTCTCTTAAATTCTACCTATGAAGACACTGAGCATAGTGTGTTCTGCAAATGAAATAAATTAAGAAAAAAAGGGGAAAGTAATTCCACATGTCTTTCAGTGCCTCTAATGAAAAACCAGATAGATAGATAGATAGATAGATAGATAGATAGATAGATTCCTTTGAAAGTGTTGCATTTATTCCAATGTCCATTTCATGCTAAACCAACTTTCAGTAATATAATTATAGAGGAACAAGAAATTTCTTATTGATGCGAAGACCTCATTTAAGTGTTTACATGTTTCCCAGTTAGACTATACCTTGTATTTGATCTGGGTTTTGTTACAGTTACTGATAGTTTATCCTGCTCACTAATGTGTTTACAGAAATCTCATTACTGTAAGTGTATTTGTAAGAAATCACAGAAAGACAGGCCCTTGGTTTGAGCAACAGCAAGCATGGCAAACAATTTCAGATCAGTGGTATAAACTGGTAGATCAATTAAGAAGTCTACAAATGTTATGCATTGGAATGTTTGTACACTGGGTGAGCCATAGGCTACAGTGAATAGGCTGGGATTTTTGAAATGTGGGTTAAGCTTAGCATCTCTAACACAACCATACAGAACTGTTTCAATTTGAAAATGTTGTTTTATTTTGTTTCTCACTAGTGGTGACATCAATATTCAATAATACTGCACTTGCAGTGAAAATTTACATAGCTCACAGCAGACATAGGTAAGTCAAGGCAAAGTTCCTTCCCCTAAAAATGGTTTTCTGCTAGTCATTTAAACTGAGACTGTTAGGAGCACACATGACTATTTTGCATCTGTGCAGTCTCCTTGCACACACCCAAAGGGCAAGATGAACATAATGTAAATGCAACCTTTACAGAAACAAATGACATGAGACAGGCTGTTTTGAAAACAAAAAGCTTCAGCTGCTTTTGGGTCATGGGAAATTTGCCTCATGAACAGCAAAAAGTGAAATTACTGCTTCCTCATTCCCCTTTCACTAAAACCCTTACATCCATTTGACCAGACTAGAAACTGGACTTATTGGAAGACTGGTCAAAAACAGTAAGATCACACCATCACAACAGACATATTAGCAAAGTTTATTCAGAGGAGATTTGCCATTGTTTACTCTTATGCAGAGAGAGTGTCACTTATCCAAGATCATATGACAGTTTCCATAACTGAACAGGGACTTGAACCTTGGTTCTCCAAGAATTCTGGTCCAGTATTCATATCAGTACCCCACACTGGCTACTGCTGTTACCCCATCTCTAATGTTTCAATAAAAGTTCAAAATCAGTTCAGAGATTGCTCTCTTGGAAAAAAAATAAATGTGGAAACTGTTACAGAAAATCAAGAAGATCCCACCAGAACAAGATACTGTATATTAATATAATAATAATAATAATAATAATAATAATAATAATAATAATAATAATAATAAT
>NW_024810759.1:0-2872 GCF_019175285.1 Sceloporus undulatus | reverse complement strand
GAGAACTTTTGCCTGTCATTGATAGTTAACTCTCTTTTCCATGTCTTCGCTTTTCCATTTGAATTCCCATGTGGATGTGTGTGTTTTTTCAAAGTTTAACTTGAAAAAAAAATTAAAGGACAGAACAATCAAAGACAGAAAAGTAAATGACAAAAGGGATGTAATCCAGTATAGGTTCACGCAAGATAGAGCATGCAAGATTAATCAGATGACTTTGAAGATAACAGGTTTTGTGGCCAGGGGAATTAAAGTTCTAATGTGGTGGGATTATAAAGCAGGAATAGAATCATAGAATCATAGAATCATAGAGTTGGAAGAGACCACTAGGGCCATCCAGTCCAACCCCCTGCCATGCAGGAAATCCAAATCAAAGCATCCCTGACAGATGGCCATCCAGCCTCTGTTTAAAGACCTCCAAGGAAGGAGACTCTATCACCCTCCGAGGGAGTGCATTCCATTGTCGAACAGCCCTAACTGTCAGGAAGTTCCTCCTAATGTTCAGGTGGAATCTCTTTTCCTGCAGCTTGCATCCATTGTTCCGGGTCCTGTTCTCTGGAGCAGCAGAAAACAAGCTTGCTCCCTCTTCAATATGACATCCCTTCAAATATTTAAACAGGGTGATCATATCACCTCTTAACCTTCTTTTCTCCAGGCTAAACATCCCCAGCTCCCTAAGTCTTTCCTCATAGGACATGGTTTCCAGACCCTTCACCATTTTTGTCGCCCTCCTTTGGACACGCTCTAGTTTCTCAATGTCCTTTCTGAATTGTGGCGCCCAGAACTGGACACAATATTCTAGGTGGGGCCTGACCAGAGCAGAATACAGTGGCACTATTACTTCTCTTGATCTAGACACTATACTTCTATTGATGCAGCCTAAAATAGCATTGGCCTTTTTAGCTGCCGCATCACACTGTTCACTCATGTTCAACTTGTGGTCTACTTGGACTCCTAGATCCCTTTCACACGTAGTTTCATTCAGCCAGGTGTCACACATCCTATATCTGTGCATTTTATTTTTCCGCCCTAAGTGCAATACCTTACATTTCTCCGTGTTGAATTTCATTTTGTTAGCTTTGGCCCAGCTTTCTAGTCTATTCAGGTCATTTTGAATCTTGATCCTGTCCTCTGGGGTATTAGTTAGTCCCCCTAATTTGGTATCATCTGCAAATTTGATAAGTATGCTTCCAATTCTGTCATCCAGGTCATTGATAAAGATGTTGAATAGCACTGGGCCCAGGACAGAGCCCTGTGGGACCCCACTGGTCACTTTTCTCCAGGATGAAAAGGAGCCATTGTTGAGCACCCTTTGGGTTCGGCCGGTCAACCAATTACAGATCCATTTAACAGTTCCTTTGTCTAGCCCACATTTTACAAGCTTGCAAGAATGTCATGGGGAACTTTGTCAAAGGCCTTACTGAAATCAAGATATACTATATCCACAGCATTCCCTTCATCTACCAAGCTGATAATTTTATCAAAGAAAGAGATCAGGTTTGTCTGGCATGACTTGTTTCTCTGAAACCCATGTTGACTTTTTGTGATTATGGCATTGCCTTCTAGATGTTCACAGACTGCTCCAGAATCTTTCCTAGTACTGATGTCAGACTAACTGGACGATAATTGTTGGGATCCTCTTTTTTCCCCTTTTTGAAGATGGGGACAACGTTTGCCCTCCGCCAGTCTGCTGGGATCTCTCCTGTTTTCCAGGAGTTTTCAAAGATTATTGCCAATGGTTCCGATATTACATTTGCCAGTTCTTTTAATACCCTTGGATGGAGTTCATCTGGTCCTGGAGACTTAAATTCATTTAGATTAATAAGGTGTTCCTCTACTATCTCTTTACTTATTCTGTGCTGAAATTCCCCTATTCTGTCCTCTGCTCCATTATCTTCAGGTTGAGCACCCTTTGTCTTTGCTGAGAAGACTGAGGCAAAGAAGGTGTTGAGTAATTCTGCCTTTTCTCTGTCTTCTGTTAGCATTTTGCCATCTTCTCCACGCAGTGGCCCTACCGTTTCCTTCTTCTTCCTTTTGCTGCGGACATATCCAAAAAAGCCCTTTTTATTGTTCTTAACCTCTCTAGCAAGCCTGAGTTCATTCTGCGCTTTAGCTTTTCTGACTTTACCCCTACACATGCCTGCTATTTCTTTGAATTCCTTTTTCGTGATTTCCCCCTTTTTCCATTTCTTATACATCTTCCGTTTCAAACTCAGCTCGGTTGAAAGTTCCTTAGTCATCCATCCTGGTTTCTTGAGACACCTCCCGTTTTTCTTTCTCACTGGAACTGTTTGAAATTGTGCCTTCAGTATCTCCCTTTTGAGAAAGTCCCATCCGTCCTGAACTCCTTTATCTTTTAGTATTTCTGACCATGGAATTGCCCTCAATACTTCTCTAAGTTTACTGAAATCCGCTCTCCTAAAGTCTAGGATGCGTGTCTGACTATGCCTGGCTTCTCCTTTCCACTGTATTACAAACTCCAGGAGAACATGGTCACTTCCACCTAATGATGTACACATCATATAGAAAATTATTCATTCAGTCAAAAAGGGAGGTATTTATATAAAAAAATAAAGGGGAAAAGACATAGAGTTAATTTGAAGGCAAATCTTTGCACTAAAGATGAGTAATAAGGTTGCTGATGCAAGAATGAGTCATAGCATCTGTGTTGCTTGAAATTCTCCTACTGATCTGTGAGATGGAGTTAGAAGGTAAGAAAACATAGGTTGAAAACACTGGACTGTTAAATGTCAGAACTGGAGGAATTTAATCTTATGCAGACTATGAAGACCAATAGGAAGAGATATCATAATTGTATAAGACACAATGACAACAAGCTCATGTCAGGACTTGAAACCCAATTTTGTGAACACAA
>NW_024810758.1:0-2872 GCF_019175285.1 Sceloporus undulatus | reverse complement strand
GATCATCCGAAGCCAAACTCGGCGATCGTGGAGGGGGCTCAACAGGGTTTCGTCCCCAAGCAGGCGACTTCACCGGTGGGTTGTGAGGCGAAGAAAGTTGATGGCCTGGCTAAGAAGGCCTACTCTGCCGCGGCTCTTGCGATTAAGGCCATCAACTATAATGCCTGCATGGGGGCCTACATCCAAACCCTCATGGAGGGGATCTCGCCGCTCGTCCCTGAGGTCCCGGATGAGGTCCAGAGGCGTCTCGTCGAGATCCGGGATGAGGCCCACTCCATCAGCTGCTGGCTCATCACTGCCTCCAGGAACATGGCAGACTGTGCTGGACGGGCCATGTTGGCATCGATGGCTTTACACCGACATGCATGGCTTCGGGGGGCCGACCTCAACACTAGCGTGAGGGCGGCTATTGAGGACATGCCACTGGATGGATCCGGCCTCTTCCATGCCAAGACCGACGAACGCCTGAACAGAAGGTTCAGGATGAAGGCGGCAGCAAAGAAGCACGGGATGTCGACCTCCTCCATCTCATCCTTCAGGAAGAGGCAGCGTCCGTGGCAGCCCCAAGGTCAGTCTCAAGGGACCTTCCAGCAGGACAGGCAGCCCCAACAACAGGGACCCCAGAGGCGCCGTTATCCCTCTCAGTCTTCCTCCTCCTCTGGCCGCCGGAACTTTCCTCCCCGGTACCGAAAGCCCCGCTGGCAGGATACCGACCAGGGAAAGAAGAGAACCTGAAGGGTTGCTGCGCACTTCGTTCCTCCTCCCTTGTTTTTTTTTTGGGGACATTTTGAGGCCTTTTGCTACCACCTGGGCCTCCATAACAACGGACTCGTGGGTCCTTAACATCATCCGTAGGGGTTACGCCCTCGAGTTCCAAGAGCTCCCCCCAACTGGAGCCTTTATGTCCACTTCCCCCTCAGACACCCTTCTTGACGAAGTGTGCACTTTGATGGACAAAGGGGCAATTTCCCCCTTGCCGCCTGACCTATATTCTAGGGCGTTTTTCTCCAGGTACTTCATGGTACCAAAGGCAGATGGGGGCATCGGGCCCATCTTAGACTTGAGGGAATTGAACTGCTTCCTAGAGTACCATCGGTTCTGAATGGTAATCTTGGCCTCTATTCTGCCTCTGCTCCACCAGGACCTGTGGTTCGCGACGGTTGACCTGAAGGACGCTTATTTCCACATCGGGATTCGGGAGTCCCACAGGAGATTCCTCGCCTTCGCCATCAGCTCCACCACGTACCGCTACAACATCCTCCCCTTTGGCGTCGCCACGGCCCCGAGGGTCTTCACCAAGTGCATGGCGCCAGTGGTGGCATACCTCCATCAGAGGGGGTACAGAGTCTTCCCCTACCGGGACGATTGGTTGTTTGCCGCCGACTCCCAACAAGAACTGCAGGACACAATCTCTTTTGCCTTGCACCTCTTGACCTCCCTCGGACTGGTCGTCAACGAGGAAAAGTCCCACTTCACACCGACCAGACAGGTCAAGTTAATTGGGGCCATCCTCGACTCCGAAAGATGCTCTGCATTTCTTCCTCCGGACCGTTTCCAGGCATTGACAGCACCGCTGAGGCCTTGCATCTCCCACAGAAGGGTAAGGGCCAGGGACGTCCAAGTAGCCCTGGGCCATATGGCATCCACAACATTCGTGACACCGTGGGCAAGGCTTCGCCTCCGACCCCTGCAGTCCTGGTTCCTCTCAGTCTTCTCTCCGATGGAGGACCCTCCGTCCAAGTGGCTCACGGTACCGAGACCGGTGGCCGCTTCCCTGAGGTGGTGGCTGGACTGCCACAACGTCTGTATCGGGATGCCCTTCCACCAACCTCAGCCTCAATTGACTTTGACAACCGATGCTTCCCTGGAAGGCTGGGGTGCACACCTGCTCGACCTCGTCGTCAAAGACAAGTGGTCAGCTCAGGACAGACTTCTCCACATCAACACGTTGGAGATGCTCGCAGTCGAGAAGGCCTTGAGGGCATTCGAGTCTTTGGTCGCAGGCAAGGTAGTCCTCCTGAGAACAGACAACACCACTGTGATGTATTACATCAACAAACAGGGAGGCACCAGATCCAAGACTCTGCTCAAGATCACTCTCTGCATCTGGGACTGGTGCATCCAGAGACAGGTGCTCCTCCAAGTGATCCACCTTCCAGGGGAAGACAACGAGTTGGCAGATCGCCTAAGCAGATCCCCCTCGGTGTGCCACGAATGGAGGCTCCATCCGGAGACGGTCAGCGACCTGTTCGATCGGTGGGGAACCCCCCAAGTTGACCTCTTTGCGACCAAATGGAACAGCCACTGTCCCCAGTTCTGCTCCAGGAGGCACATGGACGAATCCCTCGGAGACGCGTTCGCCTTCCGCTGGTCGGGAGAGCTGCTCTACGCCTTTCCCCCCTTTCCTCTCACCATCAGGGTGGTGTCCAAGATGACAACGGACCAATCGGATGTGATCCTGATCACCCCATGGTGGCCGAGGCAGCCTTGGTTCGCGTCCCTTCTCCACCTCTCCAAGAGATGCTTCCTCTGCCTCGACTTCCGTCCGGACCTGCTGTCGATCCAGGACGGCTGGATTCTTCACCCAGACATCGAGAGCCTGCCGCTGGTGGCCTGGAGAATCCAGCCTTAGCCGCTTTGTCGCATGCGGTGAGGTCAGTGATCCTGGCCGCGCAAAGACAATCCACCCAGCGGTCCTATGCCCACAAGTGGAGAAGGTTTAGCCTCTTCCTTGATCGAAAGAGCTTGTCTCCTGCTCAGGCTTCCACTCCAGTGGTGCTGGAGTTTTTGATGGCGCTTTTGGATGAGGGGCTATGCCTCACATTCATCAAGTGCTACCTTTCTGCCATTTGTTCCAGGTACCAATTTGAGG
>NW_024810757.1:0-2872 GCF_019175285.1 Sceloporus undulatus | reverse complement strand
ATCCCTATCCTCCCCCCACCCTTCTATGGCTATTGAAGGAGCAGAGGTTAGCCACCACAGGCATCCTCTGCTCCCGGGCTACTCAAAAGCCTCCCCAACCCTATAAAAAGCTGTGCTGCTGCGCAGCTGTGCAGCAGCGATGCTCCCCAGTCCGTGGGCGGCACTCCCGGGGCGGTGCGCAGATGCGCACCTCCGACACCCCGGGAGGAGGCCGCCCGGCAGAAGGCGCAGCTCTGGTGGCGTTGGTGGTCCGGCGAGGAGGCAAAAGGGGGCGTGTCAGGGAGGGACCGGTTGCCCGGCTTTATACCCGCCGCTCTCACCTGGCGGGCTCCTCCCTGCTTCCCCCCAGGTGTCTCTTAAAGGCCCCTCTCGCTTGCTGGCCGCCAAACGCCAAAGCCAGAAGCCAAGCCCAGAGTCTCAGAGGAGTCCCGCTGCGATGCGGGACCAACACCTTGTATTGCACCTTGGCAGAACTAAATGATTTCAGGAATTGATGGTCAGGATCCAAGTGGAACTTAGGCTGGTGAATGAAACTCTGTCAGAAGACTGAGGAAGAGGCAATTTCTTTCTCGGTACAGAATGTGCAAAAACACAAACTACCACAAGCAAACAACAAACACTTCCCTCCATCCCCTTCTCACCCTCTGTGCCATCCAAACCTTTGTTCTGGAGGTTCTCCCAGGTTCTGGGAAATTCATAGTTCTAGGTGAGTAGTTTTTTGGTGTCTCACTATTGACAATGTTCAAAATCTGAGCACTGAAGCTTTCATAGGGAGGTAGAATTTTTATTTGACAGTGGCAATGTTCTCATTTTGTGTTCTTACCCCTCCCTGAGTTATAGCTATGTCTCTTTCCCTGACACCTCTTCAATTCCTTCCTCAGTTTTGCAAACTTCTTCAGTTTTCATAAGACTGTCCTTTTCAGTTTCCTGACTGGAGCCATCCAGTTATATACCCACATTGTACAATGGCCTCAGAGGGCTAGTCTGCATGGGTTATTTAGCTCAAATTTCCACTGGGCTCATTGTCTCAGGCTTGCATCCTTCTGAGGTTGCTAAAATGAATACCCAGCTTGTTGGGGGCAATTAGCTTACAGTTGTAAACCACTTAGAGACTTAGGTGGTATGAAGTGGTATATAAATGTAGCTGCTATTGCTATTTCATCCTGTTTACATGATACAGGGCCAAAACCCTGAATTGGGCACAGAATTTTTTCATGATGTTTGCACCTAATTCAGCCTTTTCTCCCCTTAACCCTCATTTTAAAAAGCTAACCTTTTGCTGTGAGCTTCCCACCATTACCTGCTCTCTCCACAGTGGTGATGGACAGCTGCTTTCCCATACGGTCCCCCACAGATTCCCAGTGTTGCCATTGCAGTGTGAGTTACTTTGAAGTCAGAACAACGTGCCCAGCATCAATTACATGGTTGGGCACCTTGTTCTGACCTCAGCAGCAGCACCAGGAGATGAATGGGTGCCAGGAGGGAATTCAGCAACCCTTTGTTCACTGTGAGAACAGAGGAGGTAAGGGGAGAATTCAGGGAGAGTTTGAGGCCAGAATACTCTTAGCACAGCCTGAAGTTTAGATGGTACCAGAAACATGCTGCATTTCTTGCTAATAAACAAAGGTAATTTCTGCTTGCTCCTACATGGATTTTGTTGCTGTTAACCACCTCAAATCAATGAGGCAACCCTGTGGATGAGACCTCTTAAAACTCCCTATCTTCCTCTGTTCTTCTAGGTTCTTGCAGATTCATACACAGTAGCAAAACAAAGACCTCCAGTATTAGAAAGCATACTGCATTAAAATATTATTATATTTATAATATTAATATTATAAATATTATAACACCAAATTATCCATAACAATCTGTGGATTGTTATAGTAGGCATATAGATGGCTTAGTAAAATGATGTCCCTTGTATAAATACGGCAGCCTGAACTATATATGGTTATTGTCTGAGTATGTTCTCTATTACTTCTTCTGTGCTTTCATATGCAGTCTATGGGCAGCCTTTGGGGGAGAAGTGCTGATTTGGAAGTTCTACTACCTGCTTTTGATAGAAATACAGTTAATTTTAAAAAACATACAGCAAATTTTGATGTTTGAGGCTTTAGGCATATTTCCTGCTATGTTGTAGGAAAGTGGCCAAAAGGTAAGACCGCTCAATACTGCACCAGTTAAAGCAAGTTCCAGCCGAAATATGCCATCATATACTTAATGCTAGGCTCTAAGTTGCCACAGGGCTTTTTGTTGGGTTGGAAGCAACAGACCAGAATTGAAAGTCAGTATCACAGAACAAATCCTGGAAATCAGCTGGTGTCTGATACAAGTATTGCTGAAAATCTGCCTCTGAGATTTGGTTGGACAAATTCCCATGATATTTTGTTCTCAGACTTTAAACTGATTGCTTTTTAGATGTTGTTTTTTAGTGGGATGGTGTGTGTGTTCTCTAATAACCACAAAGAGCTGTTATGTCCCTGGGGATATCAGTGCATTTCAACTGGAGGGCGGGTGGGCTGATTACTTTGTGCTAAGAGAAACTGTTGAAGATTTGTTCCCTCTCTAGATATTCATGGAGGACCTGCTGGGAGCAGAGAAGCTCTTCCATGGCACTGTAAAGTTCACACAACTACAGTCGGCCCTTCTTATACACTGATATTTTATACATGGATTCAAGCATCCATGGTTTGAAAATGTTCAAAAAAAGTATAAATTTCAAATATCAAACCTTGATTTTCCGTTTTTTATAAGGGACACCATTTTGCTATGTCATTATATTTAATGGGACTTGAGCATCCATGGATTTTGTTATACGCGGGGGATCTTGGAACCAAACCCCAGAGTATAACAAGGGTCCACTGTACAAGGC
>NW_024810756.1:0-2872 GCF_019175285.1 Sceloporus undulatus | reverse complement strand
TTGTGGTTTTGAGCTCATGTGTATTGAATCTGATACTACTAAACCATAGGTATGAAACAGAGGATATGCTCTGTGTTTTCACTGTAGTCATGTGTATGAAGTCACATGTGTGGTTCGGTACAGAATTGATAAAGCTATAGGAAAGTACTATCAATGCCAAGAATTGTTACATGCTGCTTGACGGACACATTAAATTTCCAAAAGATGTCCTTTCTTTGAAATGTACCGTTTTTAGCAAGACTGAAATATGAATTCCTCTTACTCATTTGGTGCTCATTCCCACTACCTTTTAAATTGGATCGTGGATCATTTGAACCGGTTCAAACAACCCTGGTTCCCACTTAATCTAAATCGCTGAAGTGATTCCGAGAGGGGGGCCATGCTCTAGACCCATCTAACCTGCATCTTTTTTATGCTAATTTTTTCCGTTTCTTTTTCAGTAAACCGATCCCGCGCAAGTGTGAACCAAAAGCAGATTGGGATTGATTCAAATTTCCCCTTCAGCTGGCTAGAAGCAAATCATTTTGAATCAATTCATTCGTGAATGGGAACCACAAGTGGGTTATTTTGGTGCCAGAAAATGATAGAAAATGCAATCGGGGCAAGAATAGTGTAAAGCACAGTCCGATGTTGAATCGATCCATCGATTCAGGTCGCACACTGATTTATCTGTAAGTGGGAATGAGGCCCTAGTTTTAAAAGCAGAAGTTCTATTTCCCTTAGGGCTTTTTGTCCTGTCTTTCTTCAATGAACTCAAGGAGTGTAGTATTTTATTTTATTTTTAAAAAATATTTATTTATTTATTTATTTATTTAATGGCACAGCTCTTTCCAACCATGCAAAGTAAGTCTGACTGAGAGGCAGCGACTGATCCCAAGTCACATACAGTGAGTTTCATACTTCACCAGGGACCAAATCTCAATCCTATACATCAACCATTATACCACATTGACTCTTCAATTCACAATGGTCAAGAATGATTTTTTTTTGTTAGTTTACTACAGGTCTTCACAGACAACATCAGGAAACCATACTTGTCCTATATTGGAAGGGTTTGGGCAAGTCCTTATCTCTCAGCCCAAGGCTACAGCTCTCACAAGGGCCTGCTCTCATCCTGTGTTATCTTGGGATTATGATACTCGTACCATGGCCATTGATACTTTCACCAATAGTCTGAGTGAAATGGGAGAGGTGGGGAGTCTTCATCCCACTATTTCCGTCTCAAACCCATGAACTGCTGGTAGATACTTGTTCTGATGTGAGCCTCTCATTTGTTTGCACATTTAAGGTGCGAATCAAGCTGTGCTTGAAATGTTCTTCATTTCACCATGAAATACATGGATTCTACTCATCAGAATTCAGCATTCTGAACCTGCAGCTACACTACAGCATTAACTTTAAGCTAGTTATTGTTGTGGTTTTTAATGTTTGTAATTTTTATCTTGTTTTTAAAAATTTGTTGTATTTGTTTGAGATTTTATAATGTAGATACTGTTGTAAATTGTACATTGTTAGTAATCTTGTTGTAACCCGCTTTGATTTCCCTGGAAATGTGGGCTATAAATAAACATTATTATTGTTGTTGTTGTTGTTGTTAGTTTGACACCACTTTAATTGCCATGTCTCAGTGTGATGAATTCTGGGCTCAAGAATCATAGAATAACAGAGTTGGAAGAGACCACAAGGGTCACCCAGTCCAACCCCCTGTCATTGAGGAAATCTCCATCAAATCATACCCGACAAATGGCCATCCAGCCTCTGCTTAAAGACCTTTAAAGAAGGAGACTCCACTACACTCTGAGGGAGTGTGTTCCACTGTAGAACAGCCTTTACTGTTAGGAAGTTCCTCCTAATGTTGAGGTGGAATCTCTTTTCCTGAAGCTTGCATCCATTGTTCCGGGTCCTGTTCTCTGGAGCAGTAGAAAACAAGCTTCCTCCCAACTCAATGTGACATCCCTTCAAATATTTAAACAGGGCTATCATATCACCTCTTAACCTTCTCTTCTCCAGGCTAAACATCTCCATCTCCCTTAGTCGTTCCTCATAGGGCATGGTTTCCAGACCCTTCACCATTTTAGTTGCCCTCCTTTGGACATGCTGCAGTTTCTCCACATCCTTTTTAAATTGTGGTGCCCAGAACTGGACACAGTATTCCAGGTGGGGCCTGACAAGAGCAGAATAGAGTGGTACTATTACTTCCCTTGATCTAGACACTATACTTCGATTGATGCAGCCTAAAATCGCATTGGCTTTGTTAGCTGCCGCATCGCAGTGTCAAGTCATGTTCAACTTGTGGTCTACTTGGACTCATAGATCACTTTCACACATAGTCTCCTTAAGCCAGGTGTCCCCCATCCTATATCTGTGCATTTCATTTTTCCACCCTAAGTGGATCTGTAGATCTGTGAGATATTTAGCCTTTTCTGTCAGAAGGCTTTGGTGCCACAACAAACTACATATCCCAGGATTCCATAACATGGAGCCATGACCGTTAAAGTGGTGGCTGGGCTAAGAAAGAGTGACTAACCCAAAGTCACACAATGAGCTTCATGGTTCACTACGGACTTGAACATCAGCAACCCCCCCCCCCCCCCAAAAAAAAAAATATGCATGTGGAATTTTTTTTTATTTTTTTTTTTTTTTTTTTGGGGGGGGGGGGGGGAAACCACATACATTGGCCTTGTTTGTTTGTTTATTCATTACTTCTATCCCGCCTTTTCTCTTGTGAGTTGAAGGGGACACATGTAGCTCTTCCTCCCTCATTATATTCTTATAATGACCCTTCAAGGTGGGTCAAGTTGAAAGAGAGTGACTGGCCCAGTATGGCCCAGTCATTTTAATGGCTCAGAAATTAATTACATGAAATTAGTTA
>NW_024810755.1:0-2872 GCF_019175285.1 Sceloporus undulatus | reverse complement strand
GTGGGCAGGCTGAGGAGATCTTTGACCTTTCTCTCCATCCCACAGAGGACAGGTTTTCATGGCTTCCAGAGCCAAGCCCATCTCTCTGCCTCCACAATCCTTGTGAAGCTAAAAAAAGAAGCAAGGAAAGAGGAAGGTGGGTTGAGGAAATGGGGAAAAAACTTTCTCTCTGCCTTGTGGTTGAAACAGCTCTGTGATACAAGGTCTGGTCTGTGGCAAGAGGATCAATAGTTCTCAGCGGTGTGCAGACTGTGCTAATTGAACTCAGAAAACTGCTCTGAGCCCCTTTGCAGGGCGCCTTGAAAGTTGGGAGGGAGTAGGGCCAAGGGAGGGGTGGGAGGGCCAGTGCTGAGGAGGAGGAGGAGGATTTCTTCTTTGGCTGCAAGCCTTTGCAGCAATGCAGGGTGTTTCATTAAAACTGTTCTGTAGTTGGCGTTAAGGTCAGGTTTTGCTGGAAAATTTTGCCTGGTAAAGTGGTTTGGCAATTGAAATCTTGCCCTCCTGAATCAGTGGGGTGGGGGGCTGTTCATAAATGCAGATGGGTGGTAGGTGTGTGTGTGTGTGTGTGTGTGTGTGTGTATAGAGAGAGAGAGCGATTTCTTTTTATATAAGTTTTAACTGTATGTTTTCCCCCCTTTTCTCTTGAATTCTTTGAAATGATCAGGGGATTTATTCAATAAAGATGTATGATGTAGGGGTAAGATCCAGAAGGGAAAACCAATTTGCACCCCCCCCTGCTGCTCAGATAGTCTTCCTGTGCAGGGATCCTTGCCCTGGAGTAAAAGGGTCCACAACCACCCGAATGGAATATTCTGCCAACTAGGTGCTTCCTCTGGGGTGTCATCCCATAGCTTTCCTTCCCCCCCTCCCCACACAGAGCTGTAGGGCACATCTTTTGCAGTTTGTGGTCAGTTTTCCCTTTTCACTTGGGCATTTGTGCTGGAGATTCCCTTCTTCATGGACTGTATAGAGGGTCCTCTGTTTGCTTGCTTGCAGAAGGAGCATCCTCTCCTGCATTCCTTCAAACTATGAATGATTAAGATTGGGCAACCTTGGGTGCCAACGGGTTTTCAGTTGGTTGGTGAAAGTAAGAGATACTTTTTGGGTGATTGAAATTGCTATTTTGGCAGATGGATTGATGAGTGAAATCTCAAACCTAGGGCAGCCCTGGCAGAGGGAAGTGAGGATTAGCTTTGCCTTGGGCAGGGTGTTGAAGGCAGGCAGGGGGGTGGTCTGGTGCCCTTGGGCATGATGCTTTTGTGATAATGAAGAGCACTGCCTGCCTTGGCAGGTCCGAAGTTTTATGGGCCAGGAACCCACTTTGGTTTGCTCATCTCTCTCCCCATCACACGTGTGCCAACATGTACTGTATAGGAAATGGAAATCACCAAAAAGGAATTGAAAGAAATAGCGAGCCTGTGTAGGGGTAAAGTCAGAAAGGCTAAAGCACAGAATGAACTCAGGCTTGCTAGAGAGGTTAAGAACAACAAAAAAGGCTTTTTTGGATATGTCCGCAGCAAAAGGAAGAAGAAGGAAACAGTAGGACCACTGTGTGCAGAAGATGGCAAAATGCTAACAGAAGACAGAGAAAAGGCAGAATTACTCAACATCTTCTTTGCCTCAGTCTTCCCAGAAAAGGAAAAGGGAGCTCAACCTGAGGATAATGGAGCAGAGGACAGAAAAGAGGAGTTTCAGCACAGAATAAGTAAAGAGATAGTACAGGAATACCTTGTTAATCTAAATGAATTTAAGTCTCCAGGACCAGATGAACTACATCCAAGAGTATTAAAAGAACTGGCAAATGTAATATCGGAGCCATTGGCAATAATAGTCTTTGAGAACTCCTGGAGAACAGGAGAAGTCCAGCAGACTGGCGGAGGGCAAACGTTGTCCCCATCTTCAAAAAGGGGAAAAAGAGGATCCCAACAATTATCGTCCAGTTAGTCTGACATCAGTACTAGGAAAGATTCTGGAGCAGATCATTAAACAGAGAGTCTGTGAACATCTAGATGGCAATGCCATAAACACAAAAAGTCAACATGGGTTTCAGAGAAAGAAGTCATGCCAGACAAATCTAATCTGGAATGGCCTGCTGGATGAGATCCGTCTACTTACATCCTTAGACAGCTTTAAATAGGCTGTTAAGACGGATCTCTTCCGGCAGGCCTTCCCAGAATAGAGAACCCGGCCTTAGAAATCATCTGGGAAAGATACTGCTGCTCCCACTGATAGTTTGTTGGTATGATGTTGTTGACCTTCTGGTCAGTTTTTAACTTGTATGTTTGTTTGTTGTTGTTTTTTGTTCTGTTTTTTAAATATTGCATTGGATTTAACACTTTTTAAAGGAGGGGAGGGTACCAGGGATTTTATATGTTTTGTATTTTTAACTTTGTTAGCCGCCCCGATTGTTCTCAGAGGGGCGGGATACAAATAATAATAATAATAATCTCTATGTCCTGATACAGACAGGCCAAAATAAAATTGCTTCAGGTCACTTTAGAGGTATGCTGTTTAAATGATACATGCGTCCTAAGTCCAGAAGCTGCACCAAAGCCATGCTCCAGTCCTAAGCACTGGAGTGCAGTTTTGGTGCAGCTTCTAGACTCTTAGGACGCATGCATCGTTGAAACACCATACCTCTAAGGTGACCTGAAGCAGCTTTATTTTGGCCTGTCTGCATAGGGCCTTTCTTTGATAAAATTGCTAGCTTGGTAGATGAAGGGAATGCTGTGGATATAATAATTAATTAATAATAATAAAAATTTGTTTTATTTATATACCGCTATTCCAAAGATCATAGCGGTGAACAGCAAGTAAGCTAATTAGCAAGTAAGCTAATTTGCCCCCAACAGTCTGGGTACTCATTTTAGTG
>NW_024810754.1:0-2872 GCF_019175285.1 Sceloporus undulatus | reverse complement strand
GTATTTGTATTTTCAGCTAGCTGAAAGGTTTAGGTCTGACCAAAAATCAATGGGTATTTCTTACGAAGAGAACAGTTTGGACCAATTTTTTGTAGATAAAGAGAGTAAACATCTTTCAAAATATTATAAGATCTTGAAAGAGAGAGATTTGGAGGATGAAATTGTTAAACTTTCCATGGTAAAATGGTCACAGGATTTGCAGAAAGCCATCGACAAGATCACTGGGAAACACCTTGGAAAGAGACAAGGAAATTTACCTTGTGTCAAAATTACAAGGAGAACTATGCCAAAATGTTACATAGATGGTCTATGACCCCTCTCAAAATGAACAAAAGGTATAATACTGCTAACATTAAACGTTGGAAATGTGGAAAACAGGATGGCACTTTCTTCTGCCTTTGGTGGAAATGTGACAAAGCCAAGGGATTTTGGAGTAACATTCATAATTTAATGGCAAATATACTCCACACAGATATTCCTTTAGACCCTCATATTGTTCTGTTAAACATGACATGTATATTGGAGGATGTCTAGGCTAAGAAACTGTCACCTCTAATTCTCTACATGGAAACACTGGCTAGGATTCTCTATGCTCAATATTGGAAAAACAATGTGGTACCAACTGAAGAGGAATGGTTAATTAAGTTCTGGGAAGCTAAGAGATTGGATATTTTGACAGAAAGCCTGAGGAATAAAGACATAAATGTTGTACAGTAATTAAGGATTGGAAATACTTAGATAGATACTGTGGACTTAAGGTATAATAGCCTCTGCTGCTTAACTTTGTCTAATTTGCCTAACTCTCCTTGTTTTAACTTTTTTGCATAACATAAATATATTTGTGATATTCATATATTTTCATAGAAGCTGAGGATTTAATACCAATTTGGAGGAATATAAATGGCGTTATAAAAGCGGTGTACCATGTGTTATGTTGGAAGTGTATGAAACTAATATGGATTATCATATAATCATTTATGTACTGTGTTTTGTTGTTATTGTTGTTGTTTTGTCTTGTATGTTTTGTATTATGTCTTCTTTATATGTTTTCTTAATAAAATAAATTTTTAAAAAATCGTGACAAAGTGGGAGAGAGTTTTGAATTATGGCATGTAATTTAAAAACAAACATGCAAATCTCTCCCCATCTCCTTCCTGAGATCCCAAAATGAGATTTTTAATAGCTTTAATATCCAGACTAGTTTAGAACACTTCAGTCAAGTCTAAAGATGGAGAAGCTGATGATGGCCCAAAGATCTCTGCTCCAAAGCTTTTCTCCATCACTTGTTTTTAGTCAAAGGAAATGGTGACCACCGGACATGACTTCGGGGCAGATTTTGTATAGTTAGTTCATAGTTGGCCTTCCGGTTCCTAGGAGTTTATCACACGGGAAGGAACTGGCCAAATCCTGTGCAGAAACGGGATTTAAATCCACAAAAGCAGGATCGTTTTCAGACACGTTGAGGATTAATCCAAAATCAACATACACAGAAAGTGGACAAATCCTGCAATTGCATGCAGCCGAGTATGTTGTTTTGTGTGTGTGTGTGTCTGTGTGTGTGTGTGCCAAAAAAGCAACTAAACCTAGGATAATTGATCATGTTTTTCCCCTCGAATTTTCCTAAAAGACTTGCTTTGTCTGAATAACTAGACCTAGGATAAACCATGAATGAAACTACATGTGAAAGGGATCTAGGAGTCCAATAGACCACAAGTTGAACAAGAGTCAACAGTGTGATGCAGCAGCTAAAACGGCCAATGCGATATTAGGCTGCATCAATAGAAGTATAGTGTCTAGATCAAGGGAAGTAATAGTGCCACTCTATTCTGCTTTGGTCAGGCCTCACCTGGAATATTGTGTCCAGTTCTGAGCATCACAATTAAAAATGGACATTGAGAAACTGGAGCGTGTCCAAAGAAGGGCAACTAAAATGGTGAAGGATCTGGAAACCATTTCCTATGAGGAATGACTTAAGGAGCTGGGGATGTTTAGCCTGGAGAAGAAAAGGTTAAGGGGTGATATTATAGCCCTGTTTAAATATTTGAAGAGATGTCATACTGAGAAGGCACCTAGCTTGTTTTCTGATGCTACAGAGAACAGGACCCGGAGCAATGGATGCATGCGCCAGGAAAAGAGATTCCAGCTCAGCATTAAGAGGGACTTCCTGACAGAAAGGGCTGTTTGACAGTGGAACACACTCCCTCAATGGAAAATGATGGAGTCTCCTTCTTTGGAGGCCTATAAACAGAGTCTGGATGGTCATCTGTCAGGTATGCTTTGATTGAGAGTTCCTGCATGGCAGAAGGGGGTTGGAGTGGATGGCTTTGAGATCACAATGTGACAATCTCAATGCTTAGGTAAGGATCAGAGTGGATCAGTCTCAATCCTTCAGGCACGAAGCATCAGTCTGAACTTATAACAGTCCCATCACAATCTTTCAGGAAAGGCGCCTCAGGCTGAGATCACAATGGGACAGTCTCAATGCTTCAGGTAAGGAACGTCTGCCTTGAGGGAGACTCAGTCCTTCAGGCAAGGATCATAACCCTGAGGTTGCTATGGGCCAGGCTCAATCCTTCAGGTAAGGAACACCTGTCTGAAGTCAATAAGCCCATCTTAATCCTTCAGGGAAGGAACATCAGTCCGAAGTCACAATGGGTTAGTCTCAATCCTTCGGATAAGGAGCATCAGTCTGAGATTGCAATGGGCCAGTCTCATTCATTCAGGTAAGGAGGACCAGTCTTAAGTCACAATGGGCCCATCTCAATCTCTCAGGCAACAAGAATCAGCCTGAGGTCACAATGAGCCATTCCCAATCTTTCAGGAAAGGAACATCAGCCTGAAGTCACAGTGGGCCAGTCTCAATCCTTCAGGC
>NW_024810753.1:0-2872 GCF_019175285.1 Sceloporus undulatus | reverse complement strand
CTGTATTTTTAAAATTATGGTTAGCCAGCATGGCAATTTTGTTCAAAAAGAGAAATTGCAAATAAAATAATAATAACCTGCCACCCTTTCCTGCTGTTTTACTGTAAAACAGAGGGATTTGCTCAGATGTCTACACAAGAACCAACTCTTCAAATCTTATGGTTCCACACTGGACAGTTCTAAGAACAAGGCAACTCTCCTGGCATTATGTAAGCAGATGGAAAATGTCCATGGTCTTCTATATATGCTAGAAGAAAGGCAAACATGATATTAAAGGGATGAAAAATCTTCATTTATTTTGTATTTTGAAAGGTTTGTTTCCCATTGATACAGATTAGAAATATTTTTTGCAAACTGAAGATAATTTTCATATTTGGGGACTTTCTGGAGAAAAATGCATACATGCATACCTCTAACGTTTTTACACTGAAGATTTTTGAATGCATGAATCAATTTTTCAAAAATAAATAAATAAATGATCCTGAAATGAAAGGTGGAATAATTGAGCAATTCTTTAATGACCTGTCTTAGTGTGCTCTATGCAGAACACAGCTATTCCGGCATTAATTACCTTTTCCCATTGAAGAGGCTGACTATAGATGGATTCAATGATCCATGGCTTGAAAATATTTTAAATATATATAAATTTCAAAAAGTAAACCTTGATATTGAAATTTCATATAATGGACACCATTTTACTATACCAGGGGTAGGCAACCTGCGGCCCGCGGGCCGAATGCGGCCCGGCGAGGCCTTGGGACCGGCCCCAGCCTGGTCCTGCCACCGATTTCCGCCGTGGCCTTTGGCGTCTCATGCGAGGGGCATGGTGGGGCAATTGTCTATAGACGCCTCAGAAACATGCATTTATCTTAACATTTTTTAAAAATCAGCAATTTTTTTCATGTGTCCTCCATTTTTTATTAAAAAACTGCCCTCCATTTGAAAATTTTGTCCTACATTTGTCCTGGTTTATTTATTTATTTAATTAAAAAAATTATTTACTTATTTATTTTTTGGCTTCGGCCCCCCAGTTGTCTGAGGGACAGCAACCCGGCCCCCGGTTCAAAAGGGTTGCCTACCCCTGTACTATACCATAGTATTTAATGTGCCCTGAGCATCCATGGATTTTAGTATCCCCAGGAGGTCCTGAAACCAAACTCCAGTAGATACCAAGGGCCCACTGTATTCACAGCCCCCCCCCCCAAAAGCAAACATTGATTTTGCCATTTTATATGAAGGACACCATTTTACTATGCCATTGTATATACTAGGACCTGAGCATCCACAGATTTTGGTATCCACATGGGGTCTTGGAACCAAACCCCAGCAGATGCTGAGAGTCCACTGTATCTGGCCAGTTTTGGGGTGAAAAACTGCCCAAAAGTCACTTGCAGAGAAATGTCTTAAAAATTATTGGTGAGCGGCTTTGAGACTCAGAGGCTGCTTGTAGCCCACAAGCTACATTTTATCCACTGCTGATCTCTACAGTGGTAAATTTGGAGCATCTCCTCATCTGAAAACACAAATGAAAGCAGGTTCCAGCTTCACAGTCTGTAAGGAACAGGCTGCAGGGTTTTCCCTCAGTGATAAAATCAAGAGGCTTGGATCCAGAATTGTTTATTAACAACTTGCACCATTGCTCTCAACAGACCTACTCCTACCATGACTAAATTTGGAACTAATGGAAATGATTTTGAAATCTACTTCGTAATCTCAGGAAATTCCAGATGAAATATTGCATATTCAAGTATCAAAAAGGTCTATGTGTCTCCCTAATGTCACATTTCCAGCTCAAGGATTATGTAGGCATCTTTTCTTTTAAGAATGACCATACAGTACTGCTAAGTCATTGTTGTTTATGAAGCCAAATCAATTACATTTTCTTGCTATGATTTCATTATATTCTGTCAGTGGTGCAGTGATACAGTTCTGTGAATAGCTCAAATAAAGTGGTCTCCTTCATTATGCAATATATTCTATTTGAGATTAGTTGAATACATTCTGAAATGTCATGTTAATAGAATTAAGAGCCTTTTCACACTACACAATTCAATCCCACATGAACTGCTGTCCTATGGGATCCTGAGATTTGCAGTTTAGGGAGGGCTTTTTAGAGTTCTCAACCATAGAGCTCCAGCACTTCATCCACATTTCCACAGGGTACTGAAATGGCATTTAAAGTGGAATTATATTGCCATAATTGTGTAGTGTGAAAGCTCATGTCAGTTGGTTTCCAAGCCCAGCTCAACATGGTGACTGTGCATTTACACTTTAAAGAGCTTGGGCCTTATAACTCTGGGAATATCTGTAATTACCATAAGATTCAGCAAGGTTCCTGAGATAATTTTGTAATGTTTATTCCATGTGTTCAGATGTCTATTTATTGTCTCTTAAGTCATTTACTGGATCTTCGGCAGACAGAACTTATTGGAGTAAATCTAATTGTTGGTCCCAACTGGAATAGATTCACAGAATGAATGGGATTTATAAGTTCTCACTCAGCAAGCCATTTGATGTTTCTATTCTAGCTGGAAATACAATTGGATTTCACTCCTTGTTACTGCATATTTGTCCATTACCTGCTTGAGAAGGCCTGCTTCCTAAAGTGGATTTTAATGTTCATTTGAGGGAAGGATCAATTTCTTTATCTAGTTTCAATATGTTTGTGAAATTATTTGAAATCTTTTGGTTTCCTTTTGATTGCACTGATGGTTTTCATGCCTAATTTATAGATTTAAGTAATCCCAAACTACTATTTATTTATTCATTGAGTTTATATCCCAACTCTCTCATGGGATGGGATCCAAGGCAGCTTTCAGAAGTTTAAAACATGATTAAGTTAAAATCTTATTTTATAAAATTAAAAAAAAAA
>NW_024810752.1:0-1663 GCF_019175285.1 Sceloporus undulatus | reverse complement strand
TTGCCTAGTACTGGACTTATCCTTTCAGAGGTTTGGCATTGGGAGAGCTCCCATTCAGCTCTGGGCTTTATGATTAGTAATGACAAGAGTGGATTCACTGTCCCTGCAATCTGATAGATAGTTATGTGTGTGAAAGGATTCCATATTCCTGCATAATTGAAGACCCATCCAGTGGAAGTCATCCCATAAAATTGCATGCACCCATTTCCCTGAAGCAGTCAAAAATTGCAGAGCAGCTCTTTACCTATATTTGGTATCCTTTAGAGGAAAAGGGATCACTGGAGACTTAAGGCATTTATGTAATAGTTGGGTTTATTTACAAATGTTCAAATTGAGTGAAGCTTGCAGCTCACGGCTCTGCACCACATCAGATCCCCAAGAGAGGCCGCTCTAAAATGTGCTTATGAGAACTCAAAGCTCTATCTTTCTCTCCATCTGTGTCTGACTCAGAACTGCAGTTTATTTGTTCCTGTACACACAAAGAATACAAAGAGGAGAGAGAAACAACATGATCCTTAACCAGAAGGCACTCGTTTACTGTAATGTTTTTCCCATTTAGAATACTCTTATCTGAGTATTAAGAGTGTGGTGGTTTGAGTGTTAGACTTGAGCTCTGAGAGACCAAGGCTCGAATCTTCACTCCACCATGAAGACCCACTGGGTGACCTTGGATAAGTCAGAGGAATGCAATGGCAATTCCCCTCTGAACAAATCTTGCCAACAAAACCCTTGAATAGGTTGCTGTAAGTCAGAGTTGAATTGAAGGCACTTAACAACAAGCAATAACTCTTAAAAAGGAAAGGTATGGTTATATCTGTAAGGAACTCTGAGCCATCTTTCCATTTGACTAAACTAACAATAGGTGAGAAATTGACTCAGTTATCATTTCAAAGTGAAATTAGCAAATTGTCATATCCCAACCCTAAACACAAAGCAAGAAGCATGTTGACCTTAAAATTTATAAGACTTACTTTTTTTCCATTTATAATGCAGTTTATTTCCACAAACAAAAACCAAGAAAAATTGTACACATTTGGAAAAGTGCATCAAAAAGTTTACATTTAGATTGAAAATGCATATATGGGACATTTTACAAACACAAAAAGATTTATTTAAGGGGAAAAATTGAAAAAAAATTATCTTTTGTTAAAGAACACACAAAATGTTCAAATTAAAATTTATATGGGAAATGTGAATATTTTGAAAAATGTACATAAACATATTTACCATGTGTTAGGAAGCACAAACAGTAGGATACTTTTGTATCCATGTCCTTAATGAGCTTCCCATGGGAATGTGGTTGACTACTACACTAAACAGGCTAGTGAACTGATGCAAGATGTTTCTTCTTGTTTTTAATGTTATTATGATTTCCTAAATGTCAGTGGCAAACCAGGAGCACACCCAAACTGTGAACCTGAGATTTCAGGGGGGAGTGTAACCCCATCCAGCACAGGCTGAGTCCCTATTCATTGATCTGCCTTCTGATTGACCAGGAGCACCTCTGTACTGCCTGGATTAAGTTTCAATTTGTCCACTTTCATCCAATCCATTATTGACAGCAGACACTGGTTTAGTACAGAGACAACTTCCTTGGAGCCAGATGGAAAGGAAATATAGAGATGGGAGTCATCAGCATATTGGTAACACCACGCCCCCAAAC
>NW_024810751.1:0-2873 GCF_019175285.1 Sceloporus undulatus | reverse complement strand
CATTTAGACATTATGGCTCTTAGCCCAGCAGACCCTTAACTTCCTTAAATCTCTCTGCCTCCATCCAGTGAATTATAAAAGGACTTCCCTTAACCTACACTGGGACCAGTTAAGGAACCTTATTTCTACTTCTTTACTGATCTTCCCAAGCATCAACTGAGCCAAAACACGTGTAAAAGGATCATTGAGTAGTAGATACTCTAAGGAGGTATGTATTATAGATAACAAAATATAACTATAACTAAAATATAAGTCATGCAAGATATTAAGAGTCTTGCAGGTACAATATTTGTAAGTATATAATATTCAGTTCATACAAGCTATTAAAGAAATAAATAAACCCAAGCGTCCAATTCTGAGACTAACTTCCAAGATCCGCTCTTTAACTCTTTCTCTCGATCTCCAACTGACACAATTCCCCCAACTGTCTCTTGGTCTCTCAGGCCTTATATCTCTTTCTCATGGAAGCTTCCAGAAGACCCTTTATCTTGCTCTCTGATTGGTCAAGAGAGCCTTTCGTAGCAGTGATGTCATTCTGTGTGGGATGTGGGAGGGACTGGCCTTCCAGCCAATCAGGGCCAGGGATGGTGGGAGGGATGGGGGTTCTAGCCAATGGCAGCCCTCAGAGTGTCCTCAGGAGGACTTCTTCTGTTGAACCCATGGCTTTGATTGGTCCCCCATTTTGATGCAGTGAGGCAGCTGGTGAAGGCAGTTGGTTTTGGAGGCATCATGAAAGAAGTCATTCCTAATGATTCAATATGTGGTCTTTCTATTTTCATTGTCAATTATGGGAAGAGGGCCCTCTAGTGTTCTCTGCCTTTTGTGGTAACAGAACTTGATCACCATAATAAAAATTGTATGATTGGGAGAGGCTGCCCTAGACTTATATCAGTTTAGTGAAGCAAATTGTGAGGACCTACATGGAAAACTTTTCATGTGCTAAAAATGTCTCCCATCACACAAGAAATCTAGAAGACCAGGAACAAAGATTGCAGTCTTGTCTTTTTCCTCTCACCCCATTCTTGAAGATCCAGGGAGCTAAGGAAAAGAGAAGGGAGGATATTCCAATATGCCCCACTCTATTGACATCCTGAAGGGATCAAATCATATTTTGGATCCGCCATGTGCTTCCCTCCTGAATCACTCTCTGGATGAGGGCTATTTTCTATTGCAGATCACCTTTTGAGATGCCACAGTGTTCTTCACAGAAGAGGAGGAAAGGCCATTCTTGAGTCCGAAACAGAAATTTCTATACAGGATTTGGAAACCATGAAGCCCTATGAGGAAGGACTTAGGGAACTAGGGATGTTTAGCCTGGAGAAGAGAAGGTTAAGAGGTGGTATGATAGCCCTGTTTAAATATTTGAAAGGATGTCATATTAAGGATGGAATAAGATTGCTTCCTCCTGCTCCAGGACTATGGATGCAAAGTGCAGGAAAAGAGATTCCACCTCAACATTAGGAGGGACTTCCTGACAGAAAGGGCTGTTTGACAGTGGAACAAACTCCCTCTGAGATTTTGGTGGAGTCTCCTTCCTTGGAGGTCTTTAAGCAGAGGTTGGATGGCCATCTGTCAGGGATGCTTTGATTGAGAGTTCCTGCATGGCAGAATGGGGTTGGACTGGATGGCCCTTGTAGTCTATTCCAACTCTATGAATTCATTTTGGTTGCATCTACACTGCAGAAATAGTCCACCTTTAACTTCCATGGCTCTCAGTGATATGGAATTCTGGGATTTGTAGTTGTGTGACTGTACAGAGGCATTCCAGGGAGAAAAGTCACTGTGTGCTTAATAGACTATAGCAGTGTTTCTTAAACTTGTTCCCAGGATTATAGCTCCTCCGTTTACTGACCAGCAAAGTCCAAACCACTTGGAAGACCAGAGTTTGTGAAACACTGGTCACTATAGGAAAGCCTTTGACTGCATAGATCATGAAAGGCTATGGAAAGCCCTTAAAGCCATGGGAGTGCCAAGACCTCTGATAGTCCTGATGAGGAATCTGTTCTCAGGACAAGAAGCTACTGTCAGAACAGAACATGGAGAAACAGAATAGTTCTCAATTGGCAAAAGGCTGCATCTTATCACCCCAACTATTCAATTTACATGCAGAAAATAAATGAAGAGCTGGTTTGAAAAGGAGGAGGGAAGATAAGAGGAACGAAGATCAGCAATCTTAACGTACATGGACCATACAATACTACTATAGGAAAACACCATGGACTTGGGATAATTACTAAGGAAGGTCAAGGAAGAAATTGCAAAGGCAGGCTTGTTACTGAACATAAAGAAAACAAAAATAATGTCTAGGGAAGATCTACATAAATTCAACCTAGATAATGAGGAAGTTAAAAGGTTTCTTGTATCTTTGAGCAAACATTGATCAGAATGGGAAACTGCAGTCAAGAAATCAGAGGAAGACTATGAATGGGAAGGGTAGCCATGAAGGGACTGGGCAAGGTCCTAAAATCAAAAGATATACAACTGAGCACTAATGTCCAGTCCATTGTATCCCCTGTTGCCACGTACGGCTGTGAGAGCTGGGCAGTAATGGAAGTGGATAAGAAGAACATGAATTAATTTGAGATCTGGTGCTGGAGAAGAGGCTGAGGATACCGCAGACAGTCAAAAAGACAGACAAATGGGTCCGAGAACAGACCAAGCCTGAAATCTCACAGGAAGCCAAAATGACTGAACTGAGTCTGTTGTATTTTGGGCACATCATGAGGAGGCATGAATCATTAAACAGGAGAATAATGCTAGGAAAGGTAGAAGGGAGTAGAAAGAGAGGAAGGCCGCATGCCAAATGGCTAGACATAATTTGGGAGGTTATGGGGCTGAATCAAGGGAACCTGAGCAGAGCAATGGAGGATAGA
>NW_024810750.1:0-2873 GCF_019175285.1 Sceloporus undulatus | reverse complement strand
ATCTGCATTGTGCTCCAGGCCTCCTTGGCTTGTTTGACCCCTGCCCAGAGATATGTGTTTGACTTGGTCCTCTCTTTGCTGGGGAAGGACATGAAGGACAACATCCAGGTCCTGGTCACCTTTGCGGATGGACCGACCCCTCCTGTCCTGGAGGCCATTAAAACAGCCGATGTGCCGTGTGCTAAGGATGCCAGTGGGACCCCTGTCCACTTCAAGTTCAACAATTCTGCCCTTTTTGCCAGCAATCCTGTGCAAAGTGGAGGCAGCTTTAATTTTGATGAGATGTTCTGGAAAATGAACCACTGGAATGTCAAGATCTTTTTTGACTCATTAAACACACTAGAAACGGTGGATAGGGTTGCCATTTCATGCTGGTGGGTGGGACATTCCCGCTTCCTGGGGGGCGTGCCCGGTATTGTCCTGCCCCCGTCCCGCCCCCGGTTGGCTGCCCAACTCTGAGCTCCCAGGGCTGCTGCCTGCCTTCTATAGAGTGCTGCTATGAAACATGCCTGGAGCAGCAGCAGGAGGACTGAACCCAGCAGGGGCGGGGTCTGCTGCACTGCCCTGCCTCTATTGGCCAGCCCTCTGCTTCCTTATTTGGGCAACATCCATGCAGGGAGGAATTTACACTCAGGCAAGCTGCTGCTTCCCCTCTTTCTCTTTCCCCTCCTTCTCTTCTTCTTGTTACTCCGTTTTTTTTCTCCTCCTCCTCTTCCCCTCCTCTTCCTCCTCTCCTTTTGCTTCCTTTCTTCCCCCTCCTCATCTTCTTCTTCTCTTTCTTCCTCTCTCTAAGCCCCCCTCCTCTTCTTCTCAGGGGTCCAGGGATTCTCAAGGCTTTGCCCCCATTAGAAAAGAAAAAAGGCTTTGGATCTGTCCCATAAATCCCTCTTAAGTTGATACATACCTGGGAAAAAGAGGGGGCGAGGGGTTTGGGGGGCTTGGAGGGGGCAAGGAAAAGGAGGAAGGGGGGAACTGCTAAGAAGGCTTGGGAGTGGGAAATGTAGTTTTCAATGGCACAAGGGACTGCCTGTGATCTTGCAAATGCTATGCCTGCTTGGGAGTGGGAAATGTAGTTTTCAATGGCACAAGGGACTGCCTGTGATCTTGCAAATGCTATGCCTGCTTGGGAGTGGGAAATGTTCTTGTAGAATTGGGGGGGGGGTGTTTGGCCAGAAAGAGAAGTACATTTCAGCCTTCTGTCTAGGAATAATGCCAAAATGTCCTCCATTTTGAGCATGCCTAAGAAACATGCATTTAGATTAACATTTTTAAAAAAGTATGAATTTTTTCATGTGTCCTCCATTTTTTAAAAAATGTGTCCTACATTTGAAAATGTGGCCCTACATTTGTCCTACATTTGTCCCAGTTTGGAGGTCCTGCCTTATGGCAACCCTAACGATGGAAGTCCTGAGAGAATAGAAGGATCTAGAAGCTGCAGTGAAGAATCTGCTGACCCAGATCAAGGCTGGACTGACGAAACTGGAAGAACTGCAGAAGGCCCAGCAAGTTCTGGATCAGAACAAGAAGGAGATGGAGGCCAATAGGAACTTTGAATATGAAGAAGTAGAAACTGCAAAGGTGACTGAAGACATCTCTGCCACGGGTAAGATGGCACTAAATTGCAGGAATTGCCAATTCACTTGTATCTATCCTTGTCCAGGTGAACTGTCATACATATTTGATCTTCCCACATGCTTTGAGCAGTTTCTTCGGACTACTGCCTGTCGGGTTTGTCCTGGCTACTGTCGAACAGATAAACATGTGATTGAGAAGTATCGATTTCAACAAAAAGTGTTTAGAGAGAAAATGATCATTGGTGACAAGAAGAAAAAATATGAGCATGCCTCTGGTGAGGTTAGTGCTTCAGAGAAGATGCTTCCCCGTCTCAGGCAGGAATATGAAGAGATGACAGAATGGTTACATGGCCTTTTCCGAACGACTTCCCAGAGCCTCCAGCGCCTGCAGGAAATGGCCCTGAAGCCCAAAACGCTGTTGGACTGTGAATACTTTGATGTCTTCACCTTGTTGGAAGTCCAGAAGAAGAAGCTGGGCTATCAGGAGAGAATTGAGTTGTGGAAGAAAATGAAGGAAAAGGTTGAGATCATGCAGAAGGTTGTCTGAAAATATCAAAACTGATTCCATTTAATGCTTGAACTGTTAATGGGATAATTGGCTGTCTATATAGCTAGCTTGAATTACTGGGGCAGCTCAGCCTCTGTCTATAGCCTCCATCTCTTTTCACACACTTTCTGTTTGCCTTTTGCATCCAAACACACCAATGTAACTCAGAACAGAGTCTGAGGTTGTTGGCTGTTATTTTAGTAAAAGCCACCAGCCTTCATGGATTTCAATCTGCTTCTTCAGATACATTCCTGGAATATAACATTCAAGCTACAAGGATTTCAGCACAGTTGCCACCTCTCACCCCTTTTGTCAGTTTATGGCCACAATTTGCATCTTTCTGCACATCCCCCCATTACTCTCTGATACTGTCTGACAGCTGTGCAACTCTGCTTGACTTTGCTAGAAATGCTAAAGTGTCTCTCATTCCCTCCCATGGTCCTGATTTGTCAGTCCACATTCATCTCCTATCATCCATGGTTTGGGCTGCTTCTAAAATGTCCTGGTTTCTCTCTCCTCCATCCACTGCATCCAGTGCTGCAACCTGAGTTCATTGTGCAAAATGGGTTGCATTTAATGAATTCAATGGGGAGAGAGGAGAGGAGGATCTTCTTCCCAGTCTGCTCAGGAGAAAGATCCCTGCTGCAGCATCTCCTAACTTGTATGCACTTCCTCATTAATAAATCATGCTGTCTTGACCATACTCTGATATTGTTTGGCCACATCTGAGCCCCAGTTTTTATCAGTGAAAC
>NW_024810749.1:1700-2873 GCF_019175285.1 Sceloporus undulatus | reverse complement strand
TGAAGAAATTGTGATACTGACAATAGATCCATTCAGAAACAATGCACTCAAATGTACATACCTCAATTTCTGTGTGGCTTTAGCAAGCAGAGGGAGGAGGTACATACCTCATGCTCCTGCTATGACTGACACACACACAAACACACACATTTTGTAATTGTCAATTTTTAAACCGCTTTGATTTTTTTGGAAAGGTGGTATAGACATAAATTTATTATTATTATTATTATTATTAGTATAAATGCAGCAGTTAAGCTCAGAGATTTGTCTCACTTGGAAAAATGAAATGATTATTTTCACCAGTCTCTAAATGAAAAAGGGGGCGTAATGAGGGGAAGTCGTGGATCAGATCCATAAAGTAATACAGGTCTTATTCAGCCCAGGAGCCAGAGTTTCTCCACCTGGATATACATCATAGAATCATAGAGGGCGACTAAAATGGTGAAGGGTCTGGAAACCATGCCTTATGAGGAATGACTTAGGGAGGTGGGGATGTTTAGTCTGGAGAAGAGAAGATTAAGAGGCGATATGATAAATCTGTTTAAATTTTTGAAGAGATGTCATATAGAGGAGGGAACAAGCTTGTTTTCTGTTGCTCCAGAGAACAGGACCCAGAACAATGGATGCAAGCTCCAGGAAAAAAGATTCCACCTCAACCTTAGGAGAAACTTCCTAACTGTAAGGGCTGTTTGACAGTGGAACAGACTCCTTCCTCAGAGTGCAGTCAAGTCTCCTTCCTTGGTCTTCAAGCAGAGGCTGGATGACCATCTGTCGGGGATGCTTTAATTGAGAGTTTCTGCATGGCAGAATGGGGTTAGACTGGATGGCCCTTGGGGTCTCTTCCAACTCTACGATTCTATGATTCTATGATTCTATGTGGCTAGAACAGGACATTCCCAAGCCAACATGGCCAGGCAATAGTGTGGAAAATAGACAATCTCTACGTGGGCAAAGACACTCTCAGAATTGTGACTTCTCTGCATGCAGAAGGCTGCCATGGGAATTGGGGAGGAGGGCTGGATCCCATGGAAGGGGGGCAACCAGAGAAGAAAGAGCTCCTTTCCTGCCCTGCCTGACTGGGGGCCTCCCTGGGGGATGGACGGCAACTGGTTTGGCCACTGGGAGAATGAGGGGCCACCAGGCCAGACAGCCTGACCCAGCAGAACCCTCTAT
>NW_024810749.1:0-1600 GCF_019175285.1 Sceloporus undulatus | reverse complement strand
TGTGGAAGCCATCCTGCATGACCATTCCATGCCTGGTGAGAGTGTTTGGTGTGACGTATTGGAGATGTATCCAGCTGTGTTTCTGTAGCCAGAAGCAAAACGAAGACATTTTCTTCTGAGGGTCACTGGGGACCTTTGCAGGTTTAAGCAGGTGATGCCCTCATTTCACATCTAGCTATGGGGACATAACCAGGGCCTTTTCCAATTTCCCATCCCCTGATCCCCAGCTAATCTAACAAGATATGGAGTAACTGTTGTGTAAGGGAGCTGCTGTGAGTCTATGCTAGGTCCAATGGGCTTTGTTTGGTACAGAGGGAGGAAGGGATGCCCACCTCTCATTTGGCCCAAAGGAGGCATATGTCACCTCCGTATGTCACCAGCAGGATGCCGATCTTTGTGACTTTGAGTGCTGCAGGGTTTCTTTCCAAACCAAGCCAAACCCTGGTCTCTTTTCTCAGGAACTTCATCTTGGCCCCCTTGTACACTGCTCTGCGATATCTTTTGCTAGAAGTGACCAAAGTGCAGGCCCACCAGGAACCCCCTGCCTACCTGATGGCTGACAGAGAGGCCAAGCGGAGGGAGTTGAGCTCCAAGAAGAAGAGGCTGCCGAGGTGCAACAACTCTTTGGTAAATTGCCATCCTGACTATTAGTTTCATCTGGGTCACTGCTGGGCTGGCTCATGAAAGCAAGAGGAGAACAACTGTCCCAGTTTGGCAGAGGGAGTCCTGCTTAATCCTCTGTCACCTCATTTTTCAGGGGCTTTGAAAACGACCCATTTCTCTCTCCTGCTCCTACTTTCCCTCTTCTCCTCAGTTCACTTCAGTTGCTGCAAAATGTGTTGCAAGTTCAAAAGACGTGTGCAGCCCATCAACTCAAAAGAGGGAGAGGGGAGGAGAGAAAGGGGCAGGGTCTTGCCCTTGCCAGGAGTCAGAAGCAAAAGCAAACGTCTGTACCCTTCCTCACTTGTGTGATCTTCAAGCTCTGGCCATCTTGACCCCCTTCTGGTGTTGCTTGTCCATATGTGTCTTGCTTTCTCCATCTTTGAAATGCTGGGGGATACTGAAGAATATCTCTGAACCTAAATTGGGGATGGGCCCAGTGGCCCTCAAGCCCAGAGTACTCCCCAGAACTGTTTTTGAAATTAGGAGAGATATGGCTAAATTCACTGTAATTCCTTGGTGACTAAATGTACTTTACATGTTGGGGTAAGCAGTATCCCAGTCAATCAATAATATCTCAGAAATGGTCTAAATTGTATTGTTTATTATATTGTATATTATATTGAAAGGATTCAAGACAAAATGGATCTCAAAGGCTGTAGCTTTTTGCTTTCTTGCAGAATTTAAAGTTTATTTCCTGGACTGAATTCTGAAGTGTTGAAATAATATTTGCGATGCACCATGTGCTTTTCTCCCCTTTTGCTTAGTTACTCTCTGGATAAGGCTATTTTCTGTTGCAGGTGACCTTTGCGGATGTGGCAGTATATTTCACCGAAGAGGAATGGAAACTGTTGACAAAGAAGCAGAAACTTACATACAGTTCTGTGATGATGGAGAATTATGAAAATGTGGCCTTTGTGGGTAAGGAACCTGAATCCAT
>NW_024810748.1:0-2874 GCF_019175285.1 Sceloporus undulatus | reverse complement strand
CTTTTCCCATTGCCTTCCCTCCCTCAGCCTTGTGGACCTCCTCCTCCTTCGCACTCAGAGCAACCCTTCTCTACGGCTGAGGAGACGGCCTCTGACCCAGGGAAGCTCCAGACATAAAGGACTGCAGGAGAGGCCTTTCTGGGGCTGCATAGAATCAGGGTCTTTGTACTGAAGGACCCCATCCCCACAGTCACAAGCAGCACAAAATGGCCACTGGAACACAAAATGGCTGTTGGAACACAAAATGGTCGTCCAAACACAAAACGGACCACTGGAACACAAAATGGTTGCCAGAACACAACATTGCTGCCTCTGCCTGAGCACTTGGCAGTTTGAGGGGGGGAGAGAGACTGAGGGAAGAGTGGAAGGAGTCCTGGAGGGAGGGGTCCTTGGGAGATATAGGGCCTTCCTGAGATATATTCGGGGTTTGCTTCGTAACAAAGAGGTTTCTGGCCTCATGAAGGATTTAGGGGAAACTGGATCTGAAAGGCAGTAGTAGCCTTTTCTCTTGCCAATGGGATTTAAAGTGTATTCCCTGGACTGTATATCCCATCATCCACAGGGCCAGAAAGAGGAGGGTCCTGCCTTGCATAAGGCTGCCATTTCATGGGTCTTAGACTTTGGGAGTGTGTGCCTTTGGCCAGTGTCCGTGTGGCTGGGGCTCCAGGGTTCCTCAGTCCCTCCTGCCTTCTTCCATATTAACTGCAGGAGGAGCCTGTGAGGGTGGGGCAGGGGGAGGGGCCTTCCAGCTCCTCTGCCCCCATTGGCCAGACTGAAGAAGGGGAGGAGCTTCTGCCTCTCTATTTAGCTCTGCGCGTGGAAGAGAGAGTGAGAAGGGGACAGAGACAAGGAAGGAAGAGTAGTAGTGATTGAGGAGCAGAGAGTGAGAAGGGGACAGAAAGAGACGAGGAAGGAGAGACAAAGACAAGGAGGGAAGGAAGGAGGTGAGTGGAGAGGAAAGGAGAGGAGAGGGACAAGGCCTGGAAGAGGTAGGCTTCACTGCTGTGCTGAGGCCTCCAACTGCCAAGTGCTGAGGTGGAGGTGGCCATTTTGTGTTCTGGCGGCCATTTTTGCTGCTTGTGACTGTGGGGAATAATGTTCCAGAACCTTCTTCAAGGCCTCAGTTGAACAGAGGCTCCTCTTTCTCTCCTGAGGCTCCAGAGTCAGAAGGAGGCCAGGCTCCTTGGGCCAAAAGGAAGGAAGTGTGTCTCTTTGTGCGTCTTTTGTGTCTCTTTTCAGAGAGGGTTTTCTTATTACACAGCTCTGCTCTTTCTGGGGAACATGGGATTTAAAAGGGATCAGAAATAGGGAAGATAGTTTTAATACAAGCCTTATTATTATTATTATTCACAAACACTGGGCTTTGGCTCCTATCCCTGTTTTTAATAATTGTTTCAAAAACTGTCCAATAATTTAATGGTATTTTATTTTGGATGGGAGTGTTAGGAAGGGTTTGGGACATAATGAAAGATGTTGCTATTGTATTGTATGGATATTTTTATTGTAAGCTGCTAAAAGGTGGCCATTCTTGTGTAGTACACTCGTCCCCCGGGTTACGAAATTAATTCGTTCCGCCGCCATTTTCGTAACCCGGAAGTCTTTCGTTAGCTGAATCCCCATAGGCGCTAATGGGGAAAAGCCGCGGCTCCGCCGCGGCTCCATTTTAAAAAGCGCCAGCGTTTTTTCGCAACCCGGGTAAACCTTCGTAACCCGGAAATAATTAATTAATTTTTTTTTTCCGTAACCCGGAAATTTCGTATCGCGGCGCGTTCGTATCCCGGGGTACCAGTGTAATTGTCTTGTGATTAACTCCCACAACAGCCTTGTAAGGTAGGCTTCATAGGCTCCTAGAGCTGGAAGGGAGCCCCAAGGGCCATCCATTCAGCCCCATTCTGCCCTCCAAGTCCTCCGAAGAGATGGCCATCCAGCCAGAGACACCTCCAATGCTCTTGGACGCAGCGTCTCCCATAGATTTGCCAAGAGGTCTTGGGGCCCACAGTCCCATGGGAACCAGTCCTTACCCCCCACTTTGGGAAAGGAGACCCCCTCAGCCCCTGGACTATTTACTACCAGGAGTTACTATGGCTGGGACTCAGAGGACTACTTTCCTAAGCATTGTCACCTTCTGCCCTCCATTGCCATTTGCCACGTGGTCTATTCCAACTCTATGCTCCTTTAATGCTCTTTAATGGATGCTCTTAGTGAAGGAGCCTGAGGAAAGGAGCAGGGGGTCTGCATGGTTTAGGTCTCCCCCTGGAAGAAGGACTCCAGTCCTCCACTCCGTCCTCCGAAGGGCAAGAGGGGGGCAGGGAAAGGCTTGAGCCTGGAGTTTGGAGGGAGAGAAGAAGAGCCCCCAGTTCCCATTTCCAGGAGAGGAATGGCGGTTGTGGGGGGGCAGGCCTAGTGGGGGGGTCAGGAAGGAGAGAGTCAGAGGAGGGAAAGGGGGCCATGGGAGGAAGGACGAAGGGCCTCAAAGGAGGCTTTGAGTATAGGATAGGATACAGGCTACGATTTAATCCTGCATGTGGCTAGAACTGGACATTCCCAAGCCAAGATGGCCAGGCAACAGTGAGGAAAATAGGCACTCTCCACATGGGCAGAGACACTCTCAAAATTGTAGTTTCTCTGCATGCAGAAAGCTGTCATGGGAATTGGGTGTTCCCTTCCCATCAACTCAATCCTCTGGTGCCCCCGATCTTTGGGGAAGGGTTGGATCCCATGGAAGGGGGGCAACCAGAGAAGAGAACGATCCTTTCCTGCTCTGCTTGACCAGAGTCCTCCTTGTGGGATGGAGGGCAACTGGTTTGGCCACTGGGAGAATGAGAGGCCACCAGGCCAGAAAGCCTGACCCAACAGAATTGTCTATGTGCCAGT
>NW_024810747.1:0-2874 GCF_019175285.1 Sceloporus undulatus | reverse complement strand
GAGAAGGGCTGTTGGGAATTGCAGCCCAACAGTCTTTGCAGGGTCAAATGATTCTCACCCTTGCCTAAATGAAGTTGCTAGCCCCGACTGGATCAGACACATTGGGCAATATCACACTATGTTGTTGTAGTGCTATTATTCCATTAACTGCTAGGGATGCCTCCTGTGGAATTCCGGGATTTGTAGTTTAGTGAGGCCTAAGAAGTCTCTGGCTGAGAACTCTAAATGCATTTCCCTAAGCTGCAAAGGAGGCAGCCATAGCAGTTACAGTGAAATAATAGCGCTATAGTAGTGTAGTGAGAGATCGTCCATTGAATAAATAGAATGTATTTATTTCAGTGGGGCTCAGTGAGATTCATCCTGGCATCCTGTTAGTGACACATGTGTACATTCCTTTTTGGATGGGGCAAAAAGGGCTATGCAGTTGTCCTTGTGTGCTTTCCAAAATCCTCCTGCTAGCTGCCAAGCCTTGGAAGGCCTCCGTTGCTTGTCACTGTCAGAATTGGAGGCAATTCAAAATCTGGCTTGTCTGGGTTCCTGGGGGAAGGAAAAGGCAAGTGAGAGCATGCCTTCCTTTCTGTTCTCACCTGTGTTGAGACCAGCTGCTGCTCCTTGAAACTTTATGAGAGTTAGCAAGAGAGAAGTAAATGCTTTGAGCAGAGACACTATTAGCACAAGCCTTGCTTCATAACAGACGAATTGCACAGTTAAAGAGGGGGAGATGTATTTATTTGTTAATATGTTTAAAATTTGTAGTAGCCCACACCAGTTGTGGGGGCAAGATGAGGCAGGCCTCTTTCAGTTTTTTCCCCACAAAGAAAGAGGGATAAGAAGAGGAATGGAGAGGTAATTCAAGGGATTGAGGTCTTTTTGATGGTGCCACAAAAAGATATTTAGAATCAACTCCTTGGGGTTTCTTGGAAGGCAACATGCTGGAGTATGATGCTATGGGTAAACCAAGAACAGGAAACTTGCAGCTCTCCAGAAATGGCAGGTTACCATTCCCATTATCCCTGACTGTGCTGGCAGGTGCTGATGGGAGTTGGAGCCCCGCAATAGCTGAGATCTTGACATCCTCTCACTGCTTGTATGAGCAGCATGTAACATAAGTTCAGAGTTTCCTCTTCTAGCGAAAGAGAGGTTGCAAGTCATAGGTTACTAGTGGTGTGAGTAAACATGTTTGAACCAAAGCGGCTGAGCCTCTTCTTGCTCTCTCGTTGGTCTGGGAAGCACTTCTTTTTAAGATTTGTCTTTGATGTGTGGTTTCTATTACAATAAATGTGTGCTCTGTAATGTCTTTAATCATTTGATAATTATGTCCCTTTGTATAACCTGTTGATGACCCCCTTTCCATTATTTTAGCATGGGTTGCATGCTGTAGTTCTCTAAAGGTGGCTGGACTACAACTCCCATCATTCATCACCATTGATTTATACTAGGTAGGGATACTGATATGGGTTTTCAGGGAAAAGTAGATCTGCATTCTTTTAAAAAAAAAAACACGGGTTGATGGGAGTTGTAACCCAACATTCCCTGGAGGGTTGCAAGATGCCCATCTTGACCTACAGGATGGACAGGGGTCCTGTGGCCATCCATACACAATGGAACATAATTTCTAGTTAGCCATGCAGATCATGACTGATGGGAATTAAATTCAAAAAATGTTTGCCCAGTCACAGGTTCCTCACCTCCTGGTTTATAAGCAGGTTTTCCAAATTGTTTCCTAATCATTTTGGCACCAAACATTTCTTTAAAATGCATTGAAAACATGAGTGACACAGCACTTCTTTATTCAATAAATATCCAACTTGTCTTGTTCTTGCTCATAGTGTGGATTTGCCACTTTGAAAGACTTGTTTACATTAAAGAGTTGGAAAACGTATTTGTTATATATGTATATATTATGGAAGAAATGTATTCAGGCCTTGGCTAACTGGGGGACTGTCTGAATGGGCTCAAAAAACACAACCCCACCTTGTTTTGAAACCTACTTATTTAGATGATGCATGTGGTCAAAATGGGAAGAAAACAGAGCCAAGCCACACTCCAGGGTAAACACCAGAGCAATATAACTCTTGGTTTGCTCTGCTCCAAGCTGGAAAGTGCAGGCTATTGCTCTGGTGTCTGGACTGCATACCGCTGTGGAGACAGGAAGGGACTGGTGAGCTGCTGATGCCATTGCTGTCCATAATTTCATATTGCCTTCCTGTTAATCGATTGCAAAAGTGGTCAGCCTCACCATTGACCCATCACACACAGGTGAAATGACGACAAACACAAGGGCACTTCCACATTACAAAAATAAAGAGGCTTGATATCCACTTTATCCCCACTGTCATTCCCTTCTCCTTTTCTGTCATGTCTCTTTAGATTTTAAGCCCGAGGACAGGGAATTGTCTAATTAACAATTTGTAAACCGCTCTGAGAGCCTTTGTGGCAGAAGAGTGGGTTGTAAATACTCTGAATGAATGAACGAAATGCCACAGCTCCATCCAACAGAATCCTGTGGTGTGTAGTTTTGTAAGGCATCAGCACTCTTAGGCAGAGGCAGCTCAAGGCCTTGTAAGTGTCAAACAGCATAGGATGGAGCAACAACACTTAAAGTGGTGTTAATCCGCATCATTTCTACAGTGTAGATACATCTCAAGATTTGAAGCAGTCTACCTATCCACTAGGCTGAGAATAGTAATAATAATAATAACATATCATTTATTATTATCATTGAGGCCTGTGGTGATTCAGCAGTTAAGACGCTGTCCCTGATGATTGCAAGGTTGCAATTTGGCCTAAGTACCGTATGATGCTTCCGCCCCTAGTCCCAGCTTCTGCCAAGCTAGCAGTTCGAAAGCATATAACATTGCAAGTAGGTAAATA
>NW_024810746.1:0-2874 GCF_019175285.1 Sceloporus undulatus | reverse complement strand
AATAATAATAATAATAATAATAATAATAATAATAGTTTTATACCCCTGTCTTCAGCCAAAAGGTTGTCAGAGTGGATTACAAATTGTTAATTAGACATTTAGACATTATGGCTCTTAGCCCAGCAGACCCTTAAATTCCTTACAACATGCTGCCATCATCCAGTGAATGATAAAAGGACTTCCCTTAACCTACACTGGGACCAGTAAAGGAACCTTATTTCTCCTTCTTTACTGATCTTCCTAAACATCAACCAATCCAAAACATGTGTAAAAGGAGCGTCGAGTAGTAAATAACAAAATATAACTAAAATATCAGTCATACAAGGTATTAAGAGTCTTGCAGGTACAATATTTGTAAGTATATAATATTCAATTCATAAAAGCTATTAAAGAAATAAATAGACCTAAACGTCCAATTCTGAGACTAACTTCCAAGATCCGCTCTTTAACTCTCGATCTCCAACTGACACAATTCCCCCAACTGTCTCTTGGTCTCTCAGGCCTTATATCTCCTTCTCACGGAAGCTTCCAGAAGAACCTTCATCTTGCTCTCTGATTGGTCAAGAGAGCCTTCCGTAGCAGTGATGTCATTCTGTGTGGGGATGTGGTAGGGACAGGGATTCCAGCCAATCAGGGCCAGGGATGATGGAAGGGACTGGGATTCTAGCCAATCATATTACAGAATTAGGGCAGTGTCTTCTGAAGTCCACTAAACAGTAAGGTTTTTTATGTAATATAGTGATACAGTAGTTTTCTGTGCATAGGACAGATGCATTGTAGAATTAAGTTGTTGAGTTGAGAAATAACTATCCAAATAAGGTCTTAGTGCTAACTTTCTATAACTTTGTCACTCACATTCTCTCTGTGTTAAATACATTTGGAGGGGGGGGGTGTCTGGAAATATTTACATCCCAACCTCCATGAAAGTTAAGGGCCAACTGTGTGTGTGTAATATTTAATAATATTACAACACAATAATGTAACATGCAATCATAGAGTTGGAAGAGAGTGCAAGGGCCATCCAGTCCAACCCCATTCTGCCATGCAGGAACTTTCAATCAAAGCAACCCTGACAGATGGCCATCCAGCCTCTGCTTAAAGGAGGAAGATTCCACCAAAATCTCTAAAGGAGCGTATTCCACTGTCGAACAGCCCTTACTGTTAGGAAGCTCCTCCTAATGTTGAGCTGGAATCTCTTTTCCTTTGCATTCATCCATTGCTTCGGGTCCTAGTCTCTGGAGCAGCAGAAAACAAGCTTGCTCCCTCCTCAATATGACATCCCTTCAAATATTTAAACAGGGCTATCATATCACCTCTTAACCTTCTCTTCTCCAGGATAAACATCACCAGCTCCCTGAGTCTCTCCTCATAGGATATGGTTTCCAGATCCTTCACCTTTTTAGTCACCTGGCTTTACACACGCTGCAGTTTTTCCAACGTCTTTTCTAAATTGTGGTGTCCAGAACTGGACACAATATTCAGGAGGGCTTTCACACTATCTGTATTTAGGCATATGTAAAATTTCACTTTAATTCGCATTTGTACTGAACTCAATGAAAGCAAAGTCCCATATGGGTTTAGAGCTTCAGACAAGAACCCAGTTTTAGGTTTGATGGGTAGTTAAATAAATATTTCCATATCTGACTCCCATATCTGGCTGAACAGTCTAGAAGACTGTAGGCGAAATAAACACTATTCTTCAAAGGGTCATAGGGAATACGTTCTGATCTCTTATTTCCTATCACTCATCTAATTTGCGTATTTTCTCTCTATCCTGTGAAGTGTTTCTTTAACCCTGTTTCCCAATTTGTTTTTTCTTGTAGGCCTTGTATTCTTCTCATGGATTCATTGGGTAGACTATACAAATCAGTATCACCTTTCATTACAACATTCAGGGAGTGAGCATTTAACATATAATTTAGAATTGTTTATACCTAAAACGGAGTTCTTATAAAAAACATTATTCTGGGACTCACTCTTGTATTGCAGATACTTGGAAGTGGAGTCAGAAATGAAAAAAGGTAGCAAACAAAGTTTATTCCAAACAGTAATGGGAGATTTCAGTGTAAACGTGCCAAAGGCAAAACGGTTCCTGGGATTGCAGAATGTATTTTCTTCAGTATGTGGCAAGCTTTCTGGAGGTGAGTTTACTGGGTTTGTTGAAGATTTACATTGCATTTGGCTTCAGAATATCAAGCAAATTCCTAGAGCTTTTTCCTCTCTTATGCAATTGTTTGTTGGATATGGTATTTGATTTTTTATTATTTAAAACATTAAATGGTATAACAATAATATAATATTATAATATAATGTAATAATATAATATAATGTAATGATATTATTATTTACAAATATCCTGTCTTTGACATAAGGGCTGAAGGCAGCGAACAGCAAATTTTAAACAAATGCCATTTAAAAACAGATAACAAAATCTGTGGATGCTCAAGTCCCATTAAACATAATGGCACAACAAAATTGTGTCCCTTATATAAAATGGAAAATCAAGGTTTGTTATTTGGAATTTATACTTTTTTTGGAATTTGCAAGCTGTGGATGCTCAAATCCATGGATAAAAAATACGTGGATAAGGAGAGCCGACTGTAGATAAAAGTACATGAGGACTGGGAAAAAGTAGCATTTCCTGTTTTTTTTTTAATCTCTGCTTTTTTAGTGCATGTGACAATATTATTATTTAGACATTGTATATAGGTATTATTGTTATAAATCTATGTCTTTTATCCCCACTAGACACTCATTGTGAATTTTGAAGTACAGTACCATTGAATTTAACTGACTGGTTCTGCCAGTCATGAAGGCAATCCTTGATCTACAGAAACAGCAAAGAGAAAAGGGGACAGAAAGACATTCATCTGT
>NW_024810745.1:1322-2874 GCF_019175285.1 Sceloporus undulatus | reverse complement strand
ATTTGCGGCTTTGATATTTGCGGATTTGATTATTCACGGATTGGATTGATATGTTCTCTCGAGGAATATCTAGGTCCTCCAGTGCAACTCTGTGGTCAAGAAATTATATTATAAATCATCATCATCATCATTATTATTATTACATGATAACATAACAAAACCTTGTGTCATTTCCCATTTGACAAAGTCCATTCCGTTTCTCGCTATCTCATTTGTTGCCTCCTTTTCGTGTAATTGCCTTCAAGCAATATTTCTGACCCCTATTTTGGGGTTTCCTTGGCCAGAAGGTGGTTTGCCATTGCCTTCCTCTGAGGCTGAGAGAGTGTGACTTGCCCAAGGTCACCCATTGGGTTTCATGGCTGAGCCAAGATTCAAACCCTGGTCTCCAGAGTCCTAGTCCAACGCTCAAGGGCCGCCATACACCGGAAATGACTTGAACAATGAGGTACCAGCAGCACTCTTTGGCAGAGAAGGTGAAGGATTCCATAGGATGGGGCTGCAGCACTGAGATACAATAATCAAGCTGCATTGTTTCTATAGTGTCCATGCACCCATGTTCACTAAAGGTTTACTAATGCATAGACATGGTTTTTCTCTCTCTTTTCCCAACTCCACCAGGATTACAAGAAATACTGGGCAGGACTCTATGGGCTGACTCTCTACTTCTACAACACCAACAGAGATGTCCAGGTAAGGCACTGATGCTGGGGCAATATTGCTTAGTGGGTGGATGGATGGATGGATGGATAGATAGATAGATAGATAGATAACAGATAGAGTGTCAGCATGGTATAGTGGTTTGAGTATTGGAAGTGTTGAGGTATTAGACCCAAGTGTGGTGTATTGGTTTGAGTGTTCCAACTATGATTCTGGAAACCAGGGTTTGAGCCCCCGCTTGGCCATAGAAATCCATTGGGTGATTTTGGGCCATTCACACTCTCTCAACCCCAGAAAATGCCATGATAAGTTTGCACACAACAACAACACAACAATGTGTGGGTGGAGAGAGAGAGAGAGAGATAGGCAGACAGATGATAGGTAGGTAGGTAAACAGAAGATAGACAGATAGATAGATAGATAGATAGATAGATAGATAGATAGATAGGAAGACAGACAATATATATAGAGAGAAAGGGGGGCAGGTGATTGATAGATGGGTAGATAGATAGATGATAGATAGATGATAGATCGATAGACTGACAGATAGACAGATAGATAGATGATTGATAGATAGATAGGAAGACAGACAATAGAGAGAGAGAGGCAGACAGATGATAGATAGATAGATAGATAGATAGATAGATAGATAGATAGATTGATAGATAGATAGATAGATAGATAGATAGATAGATAGATAGACAGACAGTCAAGAGAGAGAGAAGAAGACAGAGGATAGCTGATACAGAGATAGGCAGACAGACAGCAGATAGATAGACAGACAGATAGACTGATACACAGATGATAGATAGATAGATAGATAGATAGATAGATAGATAGTCAAGAGAGAGAGAAGAAGACAGAGGATAGCTGATACAGAGATAGGCAGACAGAC
>NW_024810745.1:0-1222 GCF_019175285.1 Sceloporus undulatus | reverse complement strand
AATGATAGATAGATAGATAGATAGATAGATAGATAGATAGATAGACAGACAGTCAAGAGAGAGAGAAGAAGACAGAGGATAGCTGATACAGAGATAGGCAGACAGACAGCAGATAGATAGACAGACAGATAGACTGATACACAGATGATAGATAGATAGATAGATAGATAGATAGATAGATAGATAGATAGATAGACAGATACGATGGAACAAAAATCAGCCATAGCAGAAGAAACCATAAACAGTAGTAAAAGAGTGACAATGCTTTGGTCTCCCCTAGTTCTCCATAGCAGCATCATGCGCGCATAAAGCACTTTTTCCCATAAAAAGCAATGAGAAAATGAAACCTAAGACCAGAAATTGAAACATAAAAATCTCCCTTTTACATAGCTTTCAGAAATAGTTTTGGGGAAGTACATCTCTGAACACCTTTTGATTCACCGCTCTTGAAAAAAAAATGAAAATGGGGGGGGGGAATGTGTGTGTGTGTAATAGGATTTTCACAAGCATTTGATACTTGCATTCGTTGGCAGTCTTCCATCCAAGGACTAACCAGGGCTGACCCTGCTTAGCATCCAAGACAGCATCTGATACTTTTTTGCGTATTGACCGGGGCAAATGTAGTGGGAACCACGCTCCGCTGTCGAATCGATCCATCAGTTCAGGTTGCAAAATGCTTTTTTCGTAAGTGGGAATGAGGCCTTTGAGGGCTTTTAAACGGAGGTCAGATGTTCAGCTGTGGGTTCAGCTAGGATGACCTTTGGGGTCCCTTCCATTGCTCTGATTCGAGTTGATTTTCCTTTCCATTGCAAACTGCTTTCAGTTGAAAACCTTGGGAGAAAAGTTTCCTTATTATGAATGGATTGGGAATGGAGCTGGAAATGAGGAACAACAAGGAAAGCTCTGCACGCTCCCCGGGGAAAGCCAAAGGTTTTCAGGAAGTACAATAAAAATGATCATGAAAAGAAAGCGACAATGAAAGTATAAAAAAAATGATGGTGGAAAGAAAGCTATGTGCGGGGGGGGGGGGACCCCAAAATCTGTTCAGTGAGAACCAAATGTGTTCACTAGACGGAAGGAATGTGAGCTGAGTGTCATTTGGATACAGTGGTACCTCAGGATACGAATTACCCAGGTTACGAATTTTTCGGGATACGAATAGGGATTTATTGTTTCGGGTTACGAAGGTTTTTTCGGGTTACGAAAAAACCCTGGCGCTGTT
>NW_024810744.1:0-2875 GCF_019175285.1 Sceloporus undulatus | reverse complement strand
ATGGACAAGAGTTTCAGAACTATCAACCAACATAACCCAGACTATGATCCACAAGCAGATAGCAGATTAGATAGATTGTGCTGGATTAGCAAACACGCATATTCATTTCAGTATAGAAAAATGACATTTGAATTGCTCTTCAAGATACTGTTGCATCACAAACAGCGCTATACTGAATAAGATTTGTGCAAACAGAGTAGTTTGGATATGGACCCTGAGTCATTATAATGCTTTTGTAAGGAACACTCTCCCTGAGTTGATTTCCTATGGTAATCTCTTATTGCTAGACTATAATAATCACATACACAGTCTCTGCAGTCATTTTGACTTGGCAAGCACATTTTAATGTTATTAGAACAGCACAGACTCTCTACAGAGGTGCATTAAAATGTATTTTGTTGTAAATGGAATACAGAATTATAACAATGTTAAATCCAGATTGCTGTGATTCTAAATATGGAGTTGCAAGCATATCTTGGTAGCTATTCGTTACATTTGGGGGGGTACCCCCATTTGCTCCTTGGAAAGATGTGTTGCCCCCAATTCCCCATGGTGTACTATTGCAATGTTATTTATACAGTCACACAAAAAACTAAAATATGCAAGGTATTGTATCGTGGTTAAGGATTTGTACTCTTAGAGATAGTGGTAAATATTTTAGTGGCATTTAAAATAAGACAGCTCACTAGCATATAATAAACACTTCCCCCTCCCTTAATCAATAGAAATTTCACATAGAAAACAAAACCATACACACCAGTATATTAGATAGGAAAAGAAAACATGGAGTGGTCATGCAATAAGAAATTTTACAACTCTAAATTACTTCTTCTTGGCTTTATTTAAAAAAAAACCCACAAGTTTGAATATTTACAAATAGGTTAATTTTTTTGGCAAGCAAAAGACATGTCTACAGGAGTGAAATATGTTAACATTTTAAAGAAACGATAGAAACATATGGCTTGAAAGCTTGTGTCACTCCAATTTTATAAGATTTTGGTGAGCCTAGTAAAGATGTTTTAATCACCTCTGGCTTTTGTTATTGCTGAAGAGTGTTAGCTTTGCTGCTGTAGAAAAGGGCTATTTCAGGAGCCATCCCTGAAACCCATTTTTATGACTCCAAAGTCTTCCACCTATTCCCAATCTTTTGGAGACTTATTTTCAGAAAGTTTTCATTGTAAGCACACAAAAGATGCTTACAAAGACAGTAGTTTGGCCTTACCAACAACTTTTTTTTCAGCCAGGAAGGTAAGATCACATTCCTTTTGTAGGGACTTGTCAGTGAGGTCCAGGATTCAAATCCTGCTTGGCCATGAAAACTTACTGGGCAACCTTGAGCGAGTCATGCTCTCTCAGCCTCAGAAGAAATCACTGGCAAACTCCCTCTGCACAAATCTTGCCAAGAAAATCACATGATAGGTTCAACGTTAGGATTGCCATAAGATGGAAAGGACTTGAAGGCACACAACAACAAAATTAGTAGTGATGTAAATCTATCAGAATTCACAGCAGGATAGGGATTTGGAAGACCCACTAGAATATGTAAGGAGTTAGAGTCTAGACTGTTGCTTAATTTTGTTAAGAAAAAATGCTTTGGCTTGTTAACTGCTTGCTCTTTGGTTAGGTTCTGGAACCTAAGGATAGGTGCGTCAAATGGGAGGAAGGTCATCCCCTCCATAAGCTAAAAGATATGATCTCAGTATCACAGAATCATAGAAGTCATTCCCACTATAATCTGAAGTGACTTGCTGATTGCTTTCTATGTGCCTCGTACCCATTGGAAACAGTTTCAGATGCAAATGAGATCATTTGGATTCGCTTTGAAGTGAGACAAATACAAAAACCCCGCTCTTTTTAGACACATTTTTTGGCTATTCTTTTGAAAAAAATAGATTCAGTAGGAATGACAGATTTGACTTGCATCTTGCCAAAGTTCAGCCCCCTGAAGTTGAGGGTGGTGATCTGGGCTTCCTTGGCCTTGCAAGCCCTCACCCGGTAGAGCACGGCCCCGCTTTTAGGGCCCCAGCTTTGGGGCCACTGTGGTTGCTCAGCTTACTCAGCCTTGCCCATTCCTCCAGGGTTCCTTTCGGGCAGGCGTTTTCTTCCTGGCTCCTCTCCCCCTTCCTCCCTCCATCCCCGGTGGTTGCGGTGCCTCTTCTCCTCCTCTTCCTTTCTCACCACCTGCTCCTCTTCCCACGCTTTCCCCTCCGCCACCGAGGAGTCAGGCACTGGGTAGCGCCTCTGAGCCAGTCTGGTGTGGCTGCTGGGAGCCCCACAAGCAGGGGATGGCAGGAACCCCCATGGTCTGCTCCCACGCAGGCTCACCCCGGCACCAGCCCCCCGAAGCCCCCTCCGCCAGTAATCTGAGTCCTCCGTGCTCCTCCTCTGTGACCCTTTGGCTGACAGGGCAGCCTGGGGCCAGGACCAGACCCTCCTTCTTGCAGCCAACCCTTCATTCTCTTGGAGCCTGGTAAACTTGGTTCCCCCCCAGCTGCGGCACAAAGACACTCATTCCCACTAGCAGGAACTACATGAATTATGGACATAATTCACTTACATGGTGGGAAGTATGCATCAGCTTCAATCGATTCTATGACCCGGTATCAACACGATTCACAAACCAATGTAAATTTAAGTGGGAATGGGCCCATAGAGTTGGAAGAGACCACAAGGGCCATCCAGTCCAAACCCTGCCAAGCAGGAACTCACAATCAAAGCACTCCTGACAGATGGCCATCCAACCTGTTTAAAAACCTCTAAAGATGGAGACTCCGCCACTTTCCAAGGGAATGCGTTCCACTGTCAAACAGCTCTCACTGTCAGGAAGCTCCTCCTGATGTTGAGCTGGAATCCCTTTTCCTGTAGCTTGCATCCA
>NW_024810743.1:0-2875 GCF_019175285.1 Sceloporus undulatus | reverse complement strand
TATGACTAATAAGCATGGAATGAAATACTGAGCAGGAGGCTATATATCCACCCTTCTGATGACTATTTCTTTCTTTCCATTACTTATATACTGGCCTATGAACTCTCCTGTCCTCTGAAATACAAAGTTTGCAAGGCAACTCACAAATGATAACATACCCTCCAACTGCTCCAATTTGGCACAGTTAATCCTCTGCCATCCCACTTTTCCAGCTGCTTTTAACATGACCGAGTTTCTCTCTCCTCCTCTCACTTTCCTCTTTTGTCCTCAGCTTATTTCATCTGCTGCAAAATGATTTAAATCCGCAAACATAGTTAGTTCTACATAAACTCACCAGGAATGGGAGAAGAAAGGGGCAGAATCTTCTCCTTCCTGATGCGACCAGATAAAAACAAACTGCTGCAGCCCATCTTAGTTTGTGTGTATTCCTCCTCATTAATAACTTTTGCCATCTTGAATACACTCTGATGTTACTGGGCAAGAGCTCTGGCTTCCTAGATCTTATTTCCGCTGTTCTAATCTGGTGGACACATTACCACCTTCTGCCCAGGAGCTGAAAGAATTGCCTTCTGTGTCATAGGAATCAGCCCACCTTAATACAGGATTTCCCCTCTGTATGCGGGAGGGGAGAATGCAACTCTTGTTCTTCCTTGCCAATTTGCAATTTCCAAGTTCGTGGTTCTGATTTGGGACACACGTAACGGCGCTTAGCTTGCTCTACCCTTTGCCCTCGATGGAAAAAGGGCACTGCCAATGCAGAGACCAAAAACATTTTGTAGGTGCTGGAAAAAGAGGGGAGGCAGAAGGTGGAGCAGGAACGGGGGAAATGAGTGTCGGGGAAATGCACAGAGCCAAGCACAGAGTGTGCTTGCGTGGAAAGTTGGCCGTCGGGTAAGGAATGACGCAGGCGGTTCTGCTGCCTCCAGGACAAGGAGAAAGAAGACCAGCTTCAGGATTTCCCTTTCTGTTTCTTCATGCACCCTAGTACTAAGCCAGAACAGAACTATATTTAACATTGGGCCAAGACTGAAGAATCACTGGCCTTCCCATCATCCTCCACCAACACCACAGACTAGTTGGCATGTGCTGATGGGAACAGGTGTCCCACAACATTGGGAGGGTCACCGGTTGTAATAGAGGTCTTTCACCTTCTCAGATGGAGAGCCACCGCATTTCTATATGCCTCCGTTCTGACATGGCATCCTTCCTTACCATCTTAGGGGCTGTTCAGACGTCGTTCTTTTTAGTGTCACTATCCGAGTATCCTCACTCACATGTTCCGGTTGTTGTTCACACAAAACCGCATCTCTGCAAGTTGTTGCTCACACATGTCAGCACTGCAAATAAAGATGGAATCGATGAGGCGGATGCATTCAAAGCACCCATTAGAGGTTTTCTGTGGGTTTTCCAGGCTATGTGGCCTCATCCTAGAAGAATTTATTCCTGATGTTTTGCTTGCATCTGTGGCCGGCATCTTCAGAGGTTGGTGGCATGGAAGTGAATGGGGTATATATACTGTGCGACCCCACTCACTTCCATGCCAACCAGCCTCTGAAGATGCCAGCCACAGATGCAGGTGAAATGAATGCCGAAGTAAATGAGATGAAAGGCAGAAGGTTGATTGAGAAAGGGAAGAGAGAAGTTTATTGTGGGCGTTTTGGTCTGTGTGGCCATGTACTAGAAGTGTTTATTCCTGACGTTTTGCCAGCATCTGTGGCTGGCATCTTCAGAGGCTGGTGGCATGGAAGAGAGTGGGTATATATACTTCAGCATCCTCTGAAGATGCCCATAGCCACAGATGCCGGCGAAACGTCAGGAATAAACTCTTCTAGAACATGGCCACATAGCCAGAAAAACCCACAAACAACTATGGATGCCGGCCATGAAAACCTTCGACTTCACATAAGAGAGAAGGTTAGACAAAGAGAATTGGCGTAAGCGAACAGAAAGTGGGTGGAAGTCATAAGAGGCTGCTTTTGAAGGAGGGAAAAGGAAAAGTGAAGAAGAAAGGGATGGTATGGAAGGATTGAGAGGGAACAGAGAGAGAGAAGAAAGAGGAGAGAGATTGAGGAGAGGAGAGAAGGAGATGTCAGAGTGGTGTAAAGCGGATAGAAGGAAGGAAATAGGAAAGATAGGGAAGGAAATTAAACAGTAAGATAGGTTATAAATTAAAGATATTATCTATAATATCTATAAAGCTGTAAGAGGTTAAGGACTTTATCACAGGGGGAAAGTCCTAGTGGTTAGAGGTCGGTTTATCAAACATACGTCGAATGCGATTGTTAGTTGTATGTTCGTGGTTATGATGGGGCTGCTTTGAATGTGTATGCTTGTTCTTCTTTGAAGAAGAAGAAGAAGAAATAGAAATATATCCGCCAGTCCTTAACTCCTACGAAAACAGTTAGTTAGGTAGTAGTTGGAAAAACACAACCACAACTTTGCAACCGCACCCAAAGCCCAGCCCTTTGGGAGCAACAAGGACTGGAGTTAGCCTGCCCCCTAGTGGCTGTAGGTCAGAACTTCCAAACAGTTTTATTCCAAGGATGAATCCCATAACATCCAAAATCCACAAAGCATCGATACCTTTATGGGACCAAACAAAATGCACAAAATACATCTTGCAAGCTTTCGAAGCTCCACTGGCTTCTTCATCAGGCAAAGGTGTTAAAAGCCATTGTTGTTGTCGCTGTTGTCGTTAGCTACCCTCGAGTCGTTTCCGACTCATCTCCAGGGATCCCTACCTTCCCTTGCAGTCTTGCCTAGATCCTGTGAGTCCTTACCCATAAACCATTAATTTTAAACATGGATTTTACATTTAATTATTGACCTGCGTATTGTAATATAAGGATTGCATAGAGATGCAGCTTCATATGTG
>NW_024810742.1:2756-2875 GCF_019175285.1 Sceloporus undulatus | reverse complement strand
GTTCTTTCCACACCTGCAGAAAATACAAAGTGTTTTTATGTGCACACTTTTATGCACATTTCACAGACCACCGAAAATACAATTCAACAGCTCAAAGGGCAAATCAAACCTGAACCTTC
>NW_024810742.1:0-2656 GCF_019175285.1 Sceloporus undulatus | reverse complement strand
TTATTATTATTATTATTATTATTATTATTATTATTATTGAAAGGCAATGGGTCCTTACCCACAGAGGACACATTTTCATAGGTTTCCATCATCACCTCGTTGCACAGAAATTTCTGCTTTGGACTCAAGAGTGGCCATTCCTCCTCTGTGAAGAACACTGCCACATCTCAAAAGGTAATCTGCAATAGAAAACACCCTTCGCTGAAAGACAGGATTGTAAATAACACCCCCATTGCATCCTAGTCAGTCAAATTCCCAATGGCTCCACCACAAAAAAGGAGGTCTGGACACTAACCTGTCTGGAGGTCTTCTTTCCTCCAGTTTCTTCCACAAAGGAGGAATTGAGGGTCCTTTCTCTTCTCTCCCTTTCTTTGGAAGCATCTTGGTTCTTTCCACACCTGCAGAAAATACAAAGTGTTTTTATGTGCACACTTTTATGCACATTTCACAGACCACCGAAAATACAATTCAACAGCTCAAAGGGCAAATCAAACCTGAACCTTCCCTAAAATTCAAAATAAATCCGTTGGAAAGCAGGATATAAATTAGTGATGATATTATTACTATTATTATTATTATTATTATTATTATTATTATTATTATTACTATTATTAGTCTCACCTCCAAACACTCAAAGAGAGAATCTTGTGAATGCTGAAAGACTAAGACACTTCACTGGGCCTTTCAGGGCGTACAAACCACCATCGTTAGCCAGCATGAGGGCGAAGATGGCGTCTGCACAGCGCACTCCCTGACTCTTCCTGCATGCCGGTGTGACGCTGCACACTGCACCACATCACAGGTGACGTCACGGTGTTTCTCTGGCGCTACATCCAGATGACGCAGTGCCAAAGGAATGTGGAAAAGCCACACCTTTGGCAGATATGGCACTTTTCCCCCAGTGCAGAAAGGGGCTCCTTTTTGTACTACGGAAAGGCCATATCAGGGCCACAGCGTAGCATTATCATAGTGCAAAAAGGAGCTGCAAAAAGCAGCATGTTTGCAATGGCCCTGATCTGGCGCTAAAAGGAGCGGCCTGTACATCCCTTTAATTTCCAGAAAATGGGGCTAGGATTGGAGTCCTAGGGTTGACCCCAGCCTTCATCACTTCAAAGATGTCAAGAGGAAGAGGGCTGGGCAGGACTCATGTGTCTGGTTGATTTTAATGGGTCTATTATTTTTTTTCTTAAAATAATGTACATAAAATCATAATGTATAGATGGACAGCAGTAACAACAGCAACCCAATAACAACCATAGCAATCACAATATTTAAATGTCTATATTTAATGTTTCCCATTGCCTTCCCCTAAGGCTGAGAGAGTGTGACCCAGTCATCCAGCGAATTTCTATGTTGGAGCTGAGATTAAAACCCTGATCTCCAAACTCATAGTTCCACTATGCCCGAACCTCTAGGCCACACTGGCTCCTATATCATGGACATTGTTTCACTGGGCCATTGTATGTCATGGACTTGGCCCAGCTTCCTCATGCATGGAGGTCATTTTGCAAGTCCCCCTTCTCCTCCTCCATTTCCAGGCCCAGCTCCTTCTGCATGTCCTCCAACTCTCCCAGTTTGGCAGGGACCCTCCCCTGGTTCATCCTCTGCCCTCCAACCTTTTCAGCTGCTCTTCAAAGGCCACTGTTTCCTCCTCCTCCTGCCATTTCTCCCCTTCTCCAGCTCACTGCCATTGCTGCAAACTGAGTCCAAAGGGCAAAAGGAGTCTGCCCTCCATGAAGACAGACAAGGAGAAAGGAGAAGAGGGGCCTTTCCCAGAGGCTCAGGCAAAAGCAAACAGCTGCAGCCTCTCCTAGTTTGCCTCTCCTTCCTCAGAAAGAACCTTGCAATGTTGATCAGATTCTGAGGTTATTTGGTCCCAGCCTCCCTTTCATTCTCTTGGATCCCTCTCCAAAATCTCATGGCCCCACAGAGACTCCCAAGAGAGGAGAGGAGGCCTGGCAGTCGGAGAAAAGGACAGGAGGAGGAGGGCTTCTTGCTTCCAGCCCCCAAAGCTGCCTCCCTACAGAAGACCCTTCAGACCCCCATCCTTGGCTCCAAAATGGGGGCTCTTCCCCCTCAGCCATCCTTTTCACGGAGGAACCAAATTTTGGGGTCTCCCATCGCCATCTCGAGGCCCCCACCTTCCCTTTCCTGCCAAGCAAACCCAGAAGGAGCCCTCCTTCTTCCTAAGCAACCAACGGTCAAAGCCACCAGCCTTCTAGAATCAGGCTCCAAGCCAACCGCCAGCCTTTCTCAGAATTCCACGCTCTCCCTGCTCCCAGCGGAGGAGACCGGGAGACGGAGCAATGGGTGCAAACTCCAGGGAAAGAGAGTTTGTTTTCTTAAACTTGTAATTTCAGTTGTCCCTTTATGAGGGAGAATGGGATATTATTATTATTATTATTATTATCATCATCATCAACAACAAGAACAACAACAACAATTATGGTAATTAGTGTCTTGTTCCCAAAACCACAGATCCTTGTGAAATCTCAAAGACTGTGTTTATCACACGGAGGTTTTTGCAGCTCTTTGCAGCTCAGATCCGAAGCCACTGCGGGTCCAATGATGCGAATTCAGGCGACAATGTGAGTGTTATCACAAGTGAATCCTTTCTATGGGGCTCCTTCTTTGGGGCTTCCACAGTGATTCCAAA
>NW_024810741.1:0-2876 GCF_019175285.1 Sceloporus undulatus | reverse complement strand
GGACAATTCACCTTATTGGTGGCTGCTCCTAAGCTTTAGAACTCTCTTTGGAAAGTTTGATCTCCCCCCCTCTCTGTCTTTTTATCAGCAGGCAAAGAACTTATTGTTTAAGTCTTCAGCCTTAGCTGACCAGGCTGGAGCCATGTGCAATTGAGTTTTCTGGTTTTTTTTTTTTTGGGGGTGGGGGGGAGGAATCTAACATATATTTTAAGTGTTTAAATTGTTTTAATTCTTAATTTCTTACAAGTAGTGTTTTAATTGGATGTGTGGTTTAATGCTTTTTAAACTTTTGTACTCCCTGCCATTTTAGATGTTCTGTTTTAACTGATATTGTAAACTGCTCTGAGTCCCACCCAGAAGAAAAGTGGGATGGATGGATGGATGGATGGATGGATGGATGGATGGATGGATGGATATATATATATATATATATATATATATATATATATATATATATATATATATATGAGTGTAGAAATATGCTTTGCTTAGGGACACTACTCAGGAAAACAATTTGAAGCATATTTTTAAAAAAATGCCACATAATTGAAATTTCTTGATTAGTGGAATCAGGAAGGTAGCTCCAAAGCAAACTGTGGGTTAAATAAAGTTGGGCGTTATTTTTCCATTCTGTGTAGCAAAGCCATCGACTGAAACACCAGACTCTCGGATGTACTCTGTAGTCATGCTGACATAAGTATGAGCAGCAAAGGATATAAGTGAGACATCCTAAAAATAAGTCATAATTGTTGTAATGTTTGTGCTATGAACCGCATTGAGGGGAAACAGACATCAGTAAACCATGGCTGCTTTATTTAATCCATCAGGAATTTTCAGCTAGAGTTCAGAGGGTTTGCTTTTCAATTTACTTATAAGCACTGACAACCTTAATGGCTGAAGATCTGAGACAGTTGTTTTTTGTGATTAGTGGCCTGACACAGCAGATGGGAATCATATTGCCTAACTTTGTGTTGGATGTGCATCTGTATCTGATCTCCATACATGGATCCTGATCCAGCAGGAAAGTCTTCTATGGATACATTCTCTCATTTTGGATTGCCATAAATATGTTCCTGTTGGGGCTGATAAGTGTCAAGCACTGACATTTTTTTAAATCCAGGTTCCTTATACAAGAAACCAAAACAAATCTTAGAACTATAGACTCGGTAAAGCTAAAATGGTAAATACACTAAATGTTTGTCTAAACTAATGTCATATGCTAAAAGGTGGGGCCAGCTTGGATACTACATTGGTATACAGTGATGATCATTTGTGGTCAGTTTTATAATGGCTGTTCTTGACTCAGTGGGGTGATAGAAGCACCAAAAGAAGGTTGGGTGATAAAGAGTCAGTAGGGTGTTGCTATAATTAATAATGAAAGTGCACAGTGCTAATGTTCCATGCTAAGATCTGAGAGAGACACTTTGGATCTCATTTGTAGCAATCTGTGGCAAGCATATTTTGTTCCTTTAGGGAAGTAGGATTTTGCCAGACTACTGAGAGAATGAAAAAGGACTGCTGGTGAAAAGTCTTCCTGACATCAGAGTTCCTACTGATCTTTTCTGAAATCAAAATATAATGTTCATCTTAAATATTGGTTACTGTTCCATATCTCTTGGGTGCCAGTGGTTTGATTAGACATTTTACTCACTAGAGATAAAAAAAATGAGTGAAAAGGTCCAACCACATTATATTTACACTGAACAGGAATGAAACCTTTGCACCGATGACATTTACATCAAAAGAAAGATTTTTATTTTAATTCTGTTCATTCTGATTTAGTGTCTATATGTATGTTACCTTATTACACTCATTTTTTTAACCAGAATGCAGGTGAAAACCCCTATGGTGTCTTCTCTCCTCCTTGTCCACCTCTGTTTGGGAGAAAAGGAAACAATTTTTGAAAAACCATATTTTTCATTTGCCCATCCACTGTAAAGAAATGAATGCGGTCAGAAAGAAAGACACACACATACACACACAGAGGAAGAAAACCTTTTATGTATAAATATAAACAAGATCCTCCTAATCCCTACCTACAGTACTGAGATCACCCCACTCCATTAGTGAGACTCCAGAAAAACAGTGTCAGAACTTTTTTTAAAGAATATAATATTATTATTATATAATATAATTTATTTATATTCCGCCTTTTCCCAAAGGAATCAAGGAGGATTACATCAGAAGGATAACAATAAAATATCATAAGAATAAACTTTAACAATTATAAACCATCCCATACCCCAACACTCCCCCTAAACACAAAAATATTAAAAGAAAAACAGTAAAATAGAATTAAACAAGAAGTTAAACATTTCAAATACGGATGTGCTAAAATTTCGGGTGGATATGAGTTGAGACAAGAAATCTGTCTTAACGGCCTTTTTAAAGGCTTCTAGACTGGTAATATGATGGGTCTCCTCCGGCAAGTTGTTCCATAGCCTAGGAGTGGCAGATGAAAAAGTCCTCTGGGGCACCACAGCCAGCTTAGTCTTCTTAGGCTACAACAAGTTTTTCCCAGAGGACTTAGGTGTGCGGGGTGGATTATGTGGAAGAAGGTGCTCCCACAAGTAGTCTAGACCCTTTTTAAAAAAAGAAACAATGACAGAGGAACAGCTAAAAATCTTGGTCTGAATGCTAATTTTTTTCACAAACTCACAGGTTCTGGAAATCCCTCTCTGAAATGTTGGAGTTGGGAGATCAAGAACTTTTTGTTTCAAAAGGCATTTGGGAACTGATTATTTATGGGGAAAGGGCTTTAAATAATGTGCTGTATTCTCCATATTTGTTGCTTGCCTTTAAATGGCTTTCAGCTCTAGTGATAGTTTAAGATATTTTAACTTTTATGTTTTAGTGATGTAAGCTTTTTCTCTTAG